>NC_058131.1:271556741-271602293 GCF_016433145.1 Gracilinanus agilis | reverse complement strand
TTGCAATGTTTCTATGCCCTATTACATGGTCAATCTTTGTGAATGTACCATGTGCAGCTGAAAAGAAAGTGTATTCCTTTTTGTCCCTATTTATTTTTCCCCACATATCTATTAAATCTAATTTTTCTAGGACTTCATTCCCCTCTCTTACTTCTTTCTTATTTATTTTTTTGGTTTGATTTACCTAGATCTGAAAGAGGAATGTTTAGATCTCCCACTAGTATGGTTTTACTATCTATTTCCTTCTTGAAATCTGCCAGTTTCTCCTTTACGAATTTGAATGCTATGCTATTTGGTGCATACATATTGAGTACTGTTATTTCCTAATTGTCTATACTGCCTTTTATCAGGATGTAATTACCTTCCCTATCTTTTTTAATCCTATCTATTTTTACTTTGATTTTATCAGAAATCATGATTGCCACTCCTACCTTCTTTTTCTCATTTGAAGCCCAGAAGATTTTGATCAAGCACTTTACCTTAAACTTGTTTATGTCTACCTGCCTCATATGTGTTTCTTGTAGACAATGTATGGTAGAATTTTGGTTTCTCATGCACTCTGGTATTTGCTTCTGTTTATGGGTATTTCATCCCATAAACATTCAGAGTTATAATTATCAGTTGTGTATTCCCTAACGCTTTGGTATCCTCTCTTAGTTCTACCCCTTCTTCTTAGGCTATTTCCTTTTAAACCAGTGGTTTGCTTTAAGCCAGTAACCCTTGTCCCCTCCCTTGATTTACTTCCCTTTGTACCCCCTCTCTTATTATTCCCCTATTTTTATTTTTAAGGCCTAATGAATTCTGTCCACATTCTTCTCCCCTCCCTTTTTTGACCTCCCCACCTCCCTGCTCACCTTGGTTTATCACTTCTGACTTTCTCAGTAGGGTTAGATAGAGTTTTATATCCCAATGGATATAGCTACTCTTCCCTCTCAGGGTTAATTACACTGAGAGTAAGGTTTAAATATTACCTCTTAATGCTGTCTTCCTCTCCTTCTTATAATAGTATTCATCCCTTCCCCTTCCCATGCCCTCTTTGTGTGTAATAGAATATCCTATTTTTCTTATTCATTCAAGTTACTCTTGGTGTCCTCTACTATTCACCCCCCTCTTTCACACACACCCATATCATCTTAGATCATTTAGTATTCCAACCTCTCCCTATTAATAATTCTTCTAATTACTATTATAGTTAATACTATAATAGTGAATAGAGTTCACTACAGAGAATTATACATAACATTTCTCCACAAAGGAATACAAATAATTAGATCTTATTGAAGCCCTTAAAGAGGCAAATTTAAAAAAATATGAGTTTTCTTACTTTCCCTTCTGTTTCTTATTTACCTTTTCATGTTTCTCTTGATTTTTGTAGTTGGATATCAAACTTTCCATTTAGTCCTGGTCTTTTCTGTGCAAATACTTGGACATCTTCTATCTTGTTAAATGCCTAAATTTTCCCCTGGAAGTATATAGTCAGTTTAGATGGTAGGTGATCCTTGGTTGTAGACCCAGTTCTCTTGCCTTTCTGAATATCATATTCCAAGCCTTGCGGTTTTGTAGTGTGGAGGTTGCCAGATCCTGTGTGATCCTGATTGGTGCTCCTTGATATTTGAATTGTCTCTTTCTGGCTTCTTGTAAAATTTTTTCTTTTATTTGGAAGCTCTTGAATTTGGCTATTATATTCCTGGGGGTTGTCTTTTCGTGGTCTAGTGTAGAGGGTGATCTATGGATCATTTCAATGTCTATATTGCCCTCTTGTTGTAGAACTTCAGGGCAATTTTTCTGAATAATTTCTTTTAGTATGGAGTCAAATTTCTATTAATTTCTGCTTTTTCAGGAAGACCAATGATTCTCAAATTGTCTCTTCTAGACCTGTTTTCTTGATATGTCAATTTCTCATTGAGATATTTCATGTTTCCTTCTATTTTATCAGTCTTTTGACTTTCTTTTATTTGTTCTTGCTGTCTTGAGAGATCATTGGCCTCTACTTGCCCAATTCTTGTCTTTAGAGTCTGGTTTTCTGCTATAAGCTTTTGATTTTCCTTTTTGATTTGGTCTGTCCTGTTTTCCAGCTGTTTGATTTTGGTCTCCAATTTGCTTCTGTTGAATTCTTTTTCGAATTGCCCAATTCTTGCCTTTAGAGACAAATTTTCGGCTATAATGTTTTGGTTTTCCTTTTCAATTTAGTCATTTCTAGTCTTTGATTTACTTGCCTCACTTTCCAATTGTGAAATTCTGCCTTTTAAACTGTTATTTTCTTGCCAGATCTCTTCCATCTTTCTCATAATCTCAGATTTGATCTCTTCAAGACCTTGTGACCCATTTTCATTTTTTTTGGGAAGGTTTGGATATGGTTACTTGTTTGTTCTCCTCTGCTGTTTGCTCTGTTGTCTTGATGTTTTCTGTGTAAAAGTGGTTGAGTGTTAAAGGTTTCTTCTTCATCTTTCTCTTCTAGGGTTCCTGAGTCTGGCTTGCCATTGTGAGCTGCATGCCCTCTCAGCTTTATCCTCCTGCCCAGGGTCTGTCTGCACTCTTTATCCTCCTGATGTCTCAGGTCTAGTTGTTTTCAAGGTCAAGCCTCCTGGTGCTTCCTTTGCTTGTTCTTCTAAAGCTCCTTTAACCATCTCAGAGCACTCCTTCCACAGTTGTGCACCCCTCTGTGCTGGGTCCCCACTCAAGGTCCACGCCTGAGCTCAAGATCTGAGTCTGTGCCTGCCAAACTACCTATATTGCTGAATTACTTTATTGCTTGCCTTTTTTAAGTGAGACCCAATATCTGATGGGACTCTCTGGAATGTTCTTTTCCCTTCCTAACTTTTCCCTTTCTCAAGGTCATTCTCTCCCCAGGAAATGGAAATATTTTGTTTTTGATGAAAAGGATTCCTGAAGAATTAATCCTGAAACAAGAGACGCTTGGGTTTCCAACAACTCTATCTTTGTTATATCAGCCCAACCTGAAGACAAAATATCCTCTGTCATTCTTGAATCATTATTAGGACATGTTCATCAATGGGAGGTTCTTAAGTACTGCCTGTATTTGGATTATATGCAGGTTAAGGGGAGCAGTGCCATGAAGAATGAGAAGTGGCTGATCTCATTAGATGAGTCTCCTTCTTCTTCTGTCCCCATTGCACCTGAATGAGAAATGAGCCAAGTGAATCAGGAAAAGCAACAACCGAGAATGTGTTGATAACCTTTTTGTCTCTCCCCCTGACTTCCTTTGATTTGACTTGTTGGTTACTTGCCTGGTTTGAGTATCTGTGATATTAGACACTAGAGTTCACTCCTAAGTGATCCTGGCACCTGCAGATATTGAATCTTTAACATGTATTGCTGTTATAGCCTTTGAGTGCTCACTAAGCTTTGTATAGAAACTCAGAAGCAAACAGAGCAGTTATGTAATTAAGTTTTAAGCTTTAAAGAGCACTTTCCTTAGAGTCCTGTGCAACAGGTAATGTAAGGACTGTTATCCCATTTTTCAAATGAGGAAATTGAGGCAAACAATATTTAATAACTAATTTGTGGTTATACCTTTATTTAAAATAAGATATAGCTAGGACCTGAGCGGAGTTTTTAGTGACTAAATCATGCTCTTTTCATCTTGCCAAGTAGACTCTTCTAATATATACTATAATTTTAAATCTCTAAATGATAATCTCTCTTTCTCTCTCTCTCTCTCTCTCTCTCTTTCTAATCTACCCATCTGTCTGTCTGTCTATATACCTATCTATCTTTCTATCTTTGTATATAAATATAACCCTGCATTGTCATAGAGATAAGAGACCTCCAAAGAACCATTATTCTAGAGTCTACCAGTTAGTAACATTTTGGAAATGAAACTTAAGGGTCTATTTTTTGTAGAGATTTCTAGGAAAGAGGGAGAAGATCAAGTTCAGTTTTAGTCAAGAGATGGAAGGGACAGTTTTAAAGTGAGATCATGATTTCAACACCTTTCCTCCATCTTGGGAACCATGTGGGCAGGTAACCGGGTATCCATGAGCTTTGCTTCTTAGTCTGGCCATTTTGAGAGATTCAATGTGGTTGCTACTTTACAGTGTCTGGCTGATGAATGCATTGCTTTGCTGAAGCAGACCTTGGTTGGTGAAATAAGGCATTAGTCACTCTCCTCCCATGCCTACTTTTTCCACCCCCACTCTTCCTCTGAGTTCAGGAAGGAAGCAACTTCCATTGAAAGAACAATTCCTCTGTTTTTATCTCTCTCCTTCCTACATACAGAAAGGAAAGAACTGAAACCAGTAAAGTTAATTTTTGATAATTGACATTGGCTGCTTTTAGACAATGAATTATCCTTCTACCCCTTTGCTCTCTATTTCCTCTCTGCTATCATTTTGCCTTTTCTATAAAGGAAAATTCATTGCTCTATAATCCTTATTTGTGTATAATAATAACTATCATTTATATGGTACCTTAAGGTTTAAATAAAGTGCTTTATATATTATCTCTTTTGATCTTCATACAACTTTGTGAGATAAGTGCTGTTATTATCACTATTTTGTAGATAAGGAAATTTTTTAAGTTAAGTGATTTGCCTAGGGTCACACAGTTAGCAAGTATGTCAGACAGCATCTAAATTCAGGTTTTTCTGACTCTGTATACAGCACTCTATCTACTATTTCATCTGGGAATTTAGTCACTTGGAAAGGGATTGGGATATAAGGAGCCTTAAGCAGGTTTGAGGGCCAGCCTCTGAGAAAATTGCTATCCAAGAAGAAAGATTAAGAAAGTGAGCAATAGCATAATAAAAGAAAAAAAAAGAAAGGGTAAAACATGATCTACTGTCTTTTAGGCATTTTAGGGGGGCAGCATGGCCATTGTTATTTGTAAAGCATTTTGCAAACCTCAAAGTGCTATATGGAGTGCTATACAAGTGATCCCTCACCTATCTCAGGAATTATATTCCAGAGACCCCTTCGATAGGTGAAAATCTGTTAAGTGAAGAGGACAAAGAGAGATGCTGAATGTATGGGCACAGTGCAGGAGAGCAAACAGACCGATGCTACAGTCACTGAGCCAATCAGCACCCAGGATACAGAATACAGCTCTGTGGTTGGTCGCTTTTCCTTCCATTGAATAATACTGTGCTATGCACATCTCAGGTTGGTAAACTGGCACAAGCAGTAGTGGCGTACTGCATTTCCATTGGGCACAGTACAGTTTCATCTACAAAATCCTGTGTTATAGTGAAAACTCTGCAATACAGAATTAGATACATTAAAAAAAAAACCCATGATACAGTGAAGCCACAATAAGTGAACCACAATATAGCAAGGAACAACTGTACTTGTATTTTGAAATGCACCCCCCCCAGGTAGTTAGGGAGCAAGAAGCCTCCATGTTAGGCAATCTGAGTATTCGTACAGGCCCCTCAGTGAGATGCCTCTGTGTTAGGTGAACTGGGATCCAGGGGTTTATTTCATTTCATCCTAAAAAAAAAAAAAAGAAATCATGAAAAGTAGATGCTGTCTTTAGGACAATTTTACATATGAAGACACTGAGGCAGAGGTTAAGTGATTTGCCTGGGGTCATACAGCTAGGAAGTGTCTTGATAGAAGATTTGAATTCAAATCTTTCTGACTCTAGATTCAACACTATCATCCACTATGCCAATTAGATGTTCTAAGTTATGAGAATACAAAAGCATAAAGTATAGCACTGGGCAAATAGGGTCGTTTTTAATTAATATGTATTGAGGGATACAAAGGGAGAATAAGGACTTTGTTGAAGGAATTAGTGAAGAAATTAATTATTTAATGAAAAACATTTAATTATTTAATATATGTCAGGCATAAATACAAAAGCAAAAAATATTCCCTGACCTCAAGAAGCTTACATTATTTTATTTTTATTTGCTGAAATTAATTTTTGTGGCTATCTTTTTCTTTTTCATCATTTAAATTCCTTCCTTCAACCTTGCCCTTCCTTTCCCCTTTTCTATATAAGAAAGAAATTTTAAAAAAGAGAAAGTAGGGGGAAAAGATCAGCAAAAGTAATCAATATGCTGAAATAATGGTAATATATGTAATGTTCCACAGTCCCACCAGAAAGGAATGTGTGTGGGGGGGTATCTTCTTTGAGGCCAAGCTTATATTTGCAATTTTGTAGCATTCATTTGTAGTCATTTAGGCCAGTGCTCTCAAAGTACTTCTTATATTATAGTAGAAAAGCATAAGGGAAAAAAAAAACTTAAGGCAGAGGTATATACAGAAGAGATGAAAAGTAACCTTCAAGGGGAAGACAATAGAAATTGTGGGGCCCCAGAATTGTCTCTTCCAGAAGGACTATTTAAAGGCTAGATATTTTTGGGTGAAGAATATACATTTATAATTTCATTAACAATGGTTATGTTTGCAATGTTCATATTTCAGAAAAACTTCAGGTGTTCTGAAAGAGAGAAATAAGAATGTGACCATCACATTAATTCTTTAGGAATAGACTAACTTAAAATAGTGGGTATTTCAACTTGAGATGCTGGCAGCAACCTTGGGAAAACTGAGATTTTAAATGATACCACTTTTGATTGTAAATCCAGATGGGATTTGATTGAGTTTGTCCTAAATTAAATTATAGTAGGGTCTCACTTAAAATGAGATGTGTTTTCCTATCAGGATAACTATGATATCTGTTTCTCTTTAACATATTCTAACTTTAGTGCAAAGTACACTTAATATTTGACATTAAGAAAATATTGTTAAGAAATTTCACGAGTGAGAATGAAAAGGGTAATTACATTGAAAATATTCTCTACTATCTCTGAAAACAATTAACATAGAATGCAAAAATTGAGATGGAAGCAAAGATAATTAAGAAATGTATTCAAATACATTGATGTCATTTGGCAAACCATACTTTTTATGTTTTAAATCCATAACATTGTTTAAGTAATTATTAGGCTTCTAATATTTCTTGTTTTGTGGTTTTGGGGAAACCAATGTAAAAGAAATGCTGTTAATTTGAAAAATAATATTTAGAGCGTGATTCAATTATATCCCTAGAAAATGAATTTCTTTTTTTTTTGCTCTCTCTACTATTAGATTGAGAACTAAACTGTTAAAGAATGTGCTCACATTGCTTAAAAATTGTTAATTATTTGATTAGATATACTTTTAAAAATGAATAATAACTATAATATAGCTGGGGACTTACCAGGTTTGTATTCAGGCAAGGTCATAATATCTTATCATCCCTGGAAAAGAATTTGCTGAAAGAATGTTGTGAAATTCTAAGATAAGAAAGTGTTTTTATGAGAAACTAGAAAACACACAGTAGAAATTAAGGGAATTGCAACTTTATTTTATCAAAATAGTATTTATTTTATAGACTATTTGGTTACTGATTATGAAAACTGTAAAATTCCACTGGAACATAATGAAATTACTGTTATTGTAATAATGTGAGAAAAATGTTAATAATATAATGATTATACAAAACTAAGATGCAATTAGTGAAACTAGTTATTTGAAGTAAAAGCTCTTGAAAACTATAATTGAGTTTTTTCTCAGATTATATGTTGATTAATTACATTACATTTTTTTATGTTTATTTTCTGACATTTTGCAATCCTTGTTCTCTTTCCTCCCTCCCACCCATCACTCCTTCCTAAGAAGGTAGGTAATATGATGTAGGTACATATATTATCAGATAATATAGATTTCCCTATTCATCATGTTGTGAAACTATACATATATTACTTTCACTAGAGAAAAATTATAGAGGAAATAAAATTAAGACTGGAATATTTCAGTCTGCATTTGGACCCTCTTTGCTTCTTCTATAGTAGAGGTTATCCTTTTTCCTCATGATTCCCTTGGAGCTGTCTCGGATCTTTCCCTTTTCTTATAATAAAGTCATTCACAGCTGCTCATTATATATTATTGTTGTTATTGTGTACAATGATCTCCTGGTTCTACTCACTTCACTTTGCATCACTTCATATAACTCTTTCCGGATTTTTTTGGTGATCATCTTGTTTGTCATTTCGTATGGCACAGTAGCATTTCATTATAATCACATTTCACAACTTTTTCGACTATTCTTCAACTGATGGGATAGCCCTTTAGTTTCCAGCTCTTTGCTACCATAAAAAGAGCTGATATTATAAAAATATTTTAGAACATAAAGTTTCTTTTACAAATGAGAGAAAGAAAGGATTATAGAATGTAAAATGGATAATTTTGAATACATTAACTTTAAACATTTTTGTAGAAATGAGACTAATGAGATTAGAAGGAAAGCAATAAACTGGAAAAAATTTTATGGACAGTTTTTTTGGATAGAGGTCTCATATCTCAAATATAGAGAATGTTGTCAAATATAAAAGAATATGAGCTCTCCACCAATTGATAAATGGCAAAATGATATGAATAGATAGTTCTTGGATGAAAAAATTAAAGTAATTTATAAATATTTAATGCTCTAAATTATTATTGACTAGAGAAATGCAAGTCAAAACTACTTTTGAGATATTATCTCTTACCTATCAGATTGGCTAAAATGAAAAAATAGCAAAATGACAAATGTGGGGCATGTGGAAAAATAGGGTCCCTAATATATTATTGGTGGAACTGTGATCTGAATTATAATGGTTTTACACATATATAAATATAATATATATTGTTTCAATATTCAAACTTCTCTGACTATAATGTGATGGAAGTATGAAGGACCTTAAGGCTTTGAATTTTACTATTTTTAATTTGTGGTCAGTATATGTTTCAAATTCCAAACATAAGCCACTAGGAAAATGAGTCCCCAGGGTTTTCACAATTCCTTTGTTGTTGAATATTCATCTGTCAATTGGGTCTTTTCAGTCTCTCTCTCTGTCTCTTCTTTTTTTGTCTCTTTGTCTCTCTGTCCTTTCCACTCCCTATGCTGCCTGTCTCCCTTTTTTCTCTCTTCCTCTTTCTTTATTAAAAAGCAGGGCTTTCTGGTTGGAGAGGCAAGAAGTATGTATTTAAAAAGTGAAGGCTAATATGCAATCAAAAGATAGAAATTCAATTTATAGTTTCTTTTTATGTCAATCGAGGTAATTTAATGAACTTCCTTCAGTCAGACCTGACCCCTCCTTCTCTTGCTCTCACATTATCCCTCCTATAACTTACCAAATAGACTTTGGACAATTGGTGCACAAGATACATCATTCATTTGACAGTTATAGGAAAATATCTGCCTTGTGTGTGTGATCCCCTCCCAGATAATCCAATCCCTAACTCCTCCTCTTTTTGTATCTGTCTCCAACTTCCAGATCATTTCTTTAAAAAATGTATTTTTGCTTGAATGTGTGAAATAAATCTACTGTATTGTCCTATAAGTCAAAAGTCTTCCTGTAACTCAGTCAGTTGGCCAGTGAGTCTGTCTTTGGTCAAGGACCAAAGACAAGGCTCATATCTCTCTCTCTCACTTCCTGCAATCTCAATAAATACATTCCATTTGAATTGATGGCTTCCCAGTTCCTTGAAAAGTGGTTAAAGAGGGTGTACCTTTATATTTTCAAGATCCCCTCAAATTTCCACTTCACACACCCTGGGACTCCATTCTTAATATGATTACATAAAGACTTTTGCCTGAGACTAAATTCTTACTACAAATCACACAGTTATAAGGTATCAAATTAAAGGGACTCTTAATCTAAATCAAATGAAAGGCAACTTAATTAAGTCTCCTTTCAATAGTTCTATGTTAATATGTACATGTATATTTATATGTATATAATCATACATATATATGTTCATTGTCAATATAATTTGGATGCCAAGTTCTTATCTGAAAATTTTCTACAAAATTTGGACATTTACTACTGTATGCCTAATCGATTCCACTTTCCAGAAGTGTATTTCTTAGCCATTACCAGATTAACTTAATGGATATTGCTTCTAATATAATATGAGATTCAGTACAACTAAGCCACCTTCCTTTAATTTTTTTTCATTATTTCCCTTGATATTATTGGCATTTTGTCCTCCTAGGTGAAATTTGTGATTATTTTTTTAGCTCTACAAAATAAATTTTGGGTAGTTTAATTGGTATAGCCCTGAATAGGTTAATTAATTTAGGGAGAATTGTCATTTTATTATATTGACTTGGCCTATCTAACTAATGTTTTTACAATTGTTAAGAGCTAACTATTTTTGAAAAGTGTTTTGGAACTATGTTCAAAGAGTTCCTGAGTTAGTCATGGGCAAGATAATAAAAGAGAAAGCATGAATTAAATACTCTTGCCAGTGAAGTACTTAATTTCTATTTCATAAATTGGATGTTTTTAACTAAAGTAACTTTAAACCAACCAAGCTGAAAGTATCAATTTGCAGACTTGACAAAAATCTCAAATCAAAATAAAGTTTCTAATTCTAAAGATCACTCAGGTCATAAAAAACACATATCAAGTTTGCTTATTGATGGCTCTTTCTGTTAGGAGTCACACCAATTCCCCCCTTTTCCTCTACTGCAGGTAGAGAGGAGAGGAAAACTTTTTGAAGTTTAGCACAATCCAGTTTTGTTCAATGTGGCCAGCAATGCAAAAGAGGAAAAATGGCATACAGAAATTATTATTATTATTTTGTATGCTTCCATTTTGACTGATTAGACCAAAATAGAGATAAATAAAACCAAGCACAAACAGTAGAGTAGATTAAAAGTATTTCCTTAATTTCCTTTCATTTGTTAAGCTGTTACATTCTTTTGAGTTTCTCTAAGGAAACTATAGGCGCAAAGTATAGACATATAGAACAAAAGTAGCAAATTAAAAAATAAATAAAACCAGGTCCCTTTGGGCAAAAACAAATACTTAGCTTGAGGACTCCATTGAGGGTCTTGAGTTGACCAGTTTTGAGCATGTTGCTCTGTGGTGGCAATCCTGCTATTACTAATCTATTAGTAATCTCAATAACTGCATTCTTTTCTCCAGAGCTGAGAAGTGTATCAAGCAGATTGGTGACATCTCCCCAGTTTGGATTAAAAACCCACAATATTGCTTGAACTAATTTGATCACATTAAGAGGATTCTCATCAAAGCTGGGACATTATTTTCCAAGTTGCTAAATTGGTTGGACTAATGGTAATATTTGGTAGTTCTACCTCACTCTGAATTATCTTTTCCCTAAAAGGGATCATTCTTGCTGCCTAACAATTGTAAGGCAGGGGAGTAGTAGGGACTTGTGACATTGAGTTAGATTTTTCTTTCTCTGTTCTTATCAATCTCCTTAAGTCTCTCCAGCAATACCAATAGTTAACATGCTGTAATGGTTCTATTTGAAGAGTCTTTCTACAGTATTCTAAAATTTCTGGTTGTAAACATCCAAATATTGGCCAAAATAGATCATTTAAGGAATTTTGAGCAGTCTTAGACCAAACCAACTCAATTTAATTGCTCAAATCTTTGTCATGTTAGCCTGGACAGGAAGTTTTCCTTGTCTCCAACCTTGAATTAATTGCCCAAGAAGGATCTCTAAGGGAACTGAATGTCCAGTACCCATTTCTTAAAGATCAGTAAAACAAAATTTTTAACCTTAATTAGTTTCCTTTATCTTATCTAATTTATACACATACACTAGAAATATATACAATTCTACTACTGTGAAAGGAAATTCTTGGTTCTCTTTGTCTAGTCTGAAACAATAATTTATATGCCCCTATTTAGTACCTCACTAGATGGTGAAGACAGGATTAATTCTCCTTTGTCTACTTTTGAGTTAATCAACAAAAGCAAATACACCCATATTTACCCCTAAAATAAGGGAAACTCCTACTACAGGAGTTTGCACCTCCAAAAGGAAGACTGCAATCCATGTGCTAACTCAGTAACAGGAGAATCCAAACCAGATGACAACTCAGAAGCATGTGAATAATTAACATCTTTAGAGGTGACAAGTCAATCCCACAGACACTGTCCCTGGGCAGGGTTGGACAATTTGGAAACTGTAATTGGGCCCTGTGAAGAGGGGCAGGAACAGGAAACCACCATAAAAGCCACAAAATACTTGGGCTGAGTCAATCTGGTGAAGTTGAGTCTCATGGGGAGTGTCTCCCGGAGATACTCTTTGAGGAAATTTCACTGGAGACTGGTGCTTGGATCGTGGCATCAACTTGGATTCTGACTCTTGGACTACTCATTGGGTGAGTGAAAAAGGGCTGTCTACTTTCCTAGTTTCCTAAGAGACTAGCTTCCATTTTGGAGGAGGCCTCATAGTTATTCACTACTGGCCCTCCTAGCTGAGGCATTTTCTCTAACCTCTCTCATATTTCTCTACTTTATTGTTTTTACTCAATTTTGTAAATAAACTTCTGACTTGAGATATAATAACTCCGACAACCACTTTATTTCTCATAATTTAAGTCCAACCACTAAATTTAAGCTTTACACTACTCAGGATATCCTTATTAATATTTCATGTTTTACATGAGAAAGTCATATTAATAACCAATTATAATAAATTTGTAGATTGTTTTGCCAGTTTCAATTTTTCTTCCACACTGTTTTCCAGCTTTTTCTCATAGCCATCAAGATTCCAGCTAAGCCTGCGTAGATAGAGTTAACCAATTTAAAATGCTCTTGGTGATCCAGTACACAACTCTGAAGACTTCTCACATACAAATTACTTTAAAAGTCATGAATAACAATCATCACTCTAAGATGAGACCCAAACTAGCAGACCTCCTAATGAGACAAAAAATCCAAACACAAATACACAAATTTTCCTTTTAACAAAAGCTATTAGCCCTTTGCTAAAATAAAGAATATAAAGAACTCAGGTCTATATTCTGGTGGAGCCAAAGTCCTCCCACTTCCAGTGAAGACACAAGTTCACCAAATTAAAACTCTAGTGGAGACAAGGTTCACTCAAATTCTGGTGGGGACACAAGTCTACCATTGTGAACCTCTTTTCTTTGATTTAGCTCACTAGAAATTATAGAGAAAAGCACAGTAACAGCAATATACACAATACAAAGCAACACAACACAGCCCACGAGAAAAAAAAAATCATCCTTTAAGAGTGGGTGTTTACCTCAGCTCAGAGTGGCTGGGAACTTTAATGAGAAATCAGAATCCAGAGTCCCTTGCAGAAAACCTGGGCATCCTCAAGAGACTTCCCAGGTCCTGAATACTTTTCCTCTGTCCCTTCAGATCACCAAGCCATAAGAAATAAAGACATGTCTGGGCCATAATTCTCAGCTGAAAAATTGACTTTATTACTCGGTAAATAGAGTCACTGATCCCACCACACCCTGTTTCTGATGAAAGATCTCTTGTGAATGTTCATAGTTGTTTTTATAGGCTTTTGACAGTTGATACAAATCATTGATGAACAAAATCCAATATTCAAAGTATGGTATCTATAATTAATAAATTCTAGTATAAAGTCTAAGGACTTTATTGACCCTGTCACTACTATCATCAGATGATATTTTAGGAAAAGACTTATTGATATTATAATAGACAATATCTCACAAGAAGAAACTTAAAGATACACAAAGTTGTCTCTTTGAGTCATAAAATCTGAGGACTTTACTATTCACATACAATATTAGCATTCCTAGAAAAGCAAGTACTAGTCCTACTTTTACAAATGATTCTTTGATTGCTTCTGTTATCTTTATTCAGGATCAGGAGATAATAAAAATGTGTATTTAACATAAGAAGGTTTACAACAGGATCTCTTAAGCTAACTCCTTATCTATCACAGTTAATTAACAATGGAACTATTCTTTCTAACTTTTTAGTTAAATATGCTACTTAAAGGATTATGTAAGAAGAATTAGTTTCATACTATAAAAAGAAATTAAGTGAAATAAATGCAAATAAAGCCCTTCACACTTTACACAAGTTGTTAATCATCTCAATTAGATTTTATTTAATGATTATCTAGGTATTTAAAAATAAATCATCATGTCTTCAGAAAGGGATAATTGTATTTTTTTCTGTTGCTTATGTCTCAAGATGGATAGTTCATAGAGTAGAGTTATGACCAAAGTTTATTCACTTAGAGGAAATGGCAGTACCTTTGCCAAGAAAACTCCATGGAGAATATTGATATGATGAAAATATATGACATCAGAAGATGAGTCCTATGTTACTTAAGAAGACTGGATCACAATTAGAAGTAGCTCCAGAAAGAATGAAATGGTTGGGCCAAAGATAAAAGAAAGCTTAGTTGTGGGTGTTTCTAGTGATGAAAGAAAGTCCAATGTTGAAAGTCCACAATATACAGAATGAAATCTGTTCAAATCCAAAGTCAGACCATTTGATATCACAACAATTTACGTTTATGCTCCAACTACTGTTGCAAAAGAGGTCAAAATTGCTCAGTTCTATGAAGACCAAAAATATCTTCTAGAAATGATATGAAAGGATGTTACCTTTATTCAAATATAAAATATAAGAAAGAAGTTTTGCAAAAGAAAGAGGCTTGCTTTTGCAATCAGGTTGGCTCAAAAATGGAACACAAGGGAAAGGTTCCAAGGAGGATCAGGAAGATATATAAAAAGGACCAGAGTGCAGAAGAGGGCTCTTTTGTTTCTGTCTTGGTGGAGCTTGAAGAGATAACTTCCTATCAGGGAGATTAACTAACTTTCTGTGGGAAGCCATTTGACCCTGCAGCTGAAGTCCCTCTGATCAGCTATCTAGTTTCCAAATAGAGATATATCAGTCTGATTTCCATCTGTTCCTGCCTCCTGTGTTCTTGAGTTCCAGTTTCTGAATTATATCTGAGTTACTGAGAAAAAGCCAACCTGAGAATATATCTGTCTGTCATCAAGGAAATTTGTAGCCTTTTGGCTATAGGCCTTTAAAGGTGACTTTACCATTCTGTCACTACCTTATTAAAGTTACCTGAACTATAATCCCTTACCAAAACTATTTTGGAGATGCCATAGTCAGGAAAGCTAGATTAGGGAATTTTGGGGTAATAGACAGAGAGAGTAGGGTTTAAGATAACAGCAAGATCAGAAGAAAAGATATGTGAGAGTCTATTAGGTTTGGTAGGAGAAGAAGTAAAAACTTAGAGACAGGGAAATCCCTTTTGGCCCTCCTTTTTTCCCTGTTTGAAACCCTTTCAAAATAAATTCCTTTGTTTATAAAGGAAAACAGTTAAGATTCTGGTTTATCTCAGAATCAAGTCTGAGGCCTATTAGTCCAGCCTATCAGTCTGACACAGACAGAGAACATCACTTTAAACATTTACCATCTTTATAAGTGAAATAACTCACTTATTTCACCTTCATCATAGGGGTATGAAATGCTAAATTAGGTAATTAATTGATAATTGGAGTAACAGACTAGTTTGTCCTTAAAATACAAAAAGAAAAATAGCAGAGATGCAAAGAGTTTTGTCAAGATAATTTTCTGGCCAAAATAAATATTCTTTTTCAATAACTTAAAAGGTGACTACATATAGATACCCTCAGATGGTCAATATTGAAATCAAATTGGTTATATACTTTGTAGCTGGAAAAGCTCTATGTAGCTGGTTAAAATAAGACCTGTTGGTAACTGACTTAGATCATGAGTTTCTTATTATAAAATTTTTACTTAAATTGAAGGAAGTAGAGAAAAACCCTAAGGTTCTATAGATGTGACTTAAATAAAATTCCTTATGAATATGAAGCATAAGTGATAAAGCATCATCTTTAATGTTATATCCACTAATAAAAATTCCTTCCTTCTTTCCTTCCTCCCTCCCTCTCTCCTTTCTGTCCTTCCTTCTTTCTTTCCTTCCTTTCTTTTTTTTCCAGTGGTAGCTATTTTTTCTCTCCAAAAGGAGAGAAATAGAAAAGAAATGCTTAATAACTTAAAAATTAAAACTAATTTTAATGACCTATGAATCATAATAAAGAACAAGAAAAAAGTATGTGACCCTTAGTGAATTAAAATTTTCTTTGCAGATTCATTATATTGTTGAGAAGTTGGTTGAAGCTAAGCAATGTATTATTTACGAAACTGTGGTTATTCCTAAAAGAAGTTGGTGCCAAGTAAGACATATAGTTCTAGGGATTTTAAAGCACTATATCAGTCTATTAATCAGTGAACACTTATTAATCTTCTTCTTTATGATAAGCACTGTCCTAAGTTCAAGGGATACAAATAAAAGGGTGATATATAGACCCATAAGGAACTCTGAAGGAATATGAAAAATAGACTATCCTGACACCAGATGGCAGTAGATGTCTGTTCACTGTATTCAGAGGAAAGGGCTCCTAATTTTATAGTTTATCCAGAGAGAATAAGAAGCATATCTTTAAAAAAAATAACAAAAACTCTTACTTTCTGTATAAGAATCAATATTAAGTATTAATTTCTGGGTAGAAGAACTGTAAGGGCCAGGCAATTGGATTAAGTGACTTACCCAAGGTCACATAGCTAGAAAGTATCCAATGACAGATTTGAATGCAGGACTCTCCATTTCCAGGCCACTTAGCTGTCCCTAAGAGGTTTATCTTTTAAATTTTTTTTGTGTAGACTATTTTTCTGTGATAAAGTCTTGTTTTATTTACATTAAAGGAAAAACTTTGTATCTGTGGATTAATTTCATTCTATTGTCTATAAATAAAGCCTATGAAACTCAACACATTTTCCCCTTGGCTTCAGATAAATTAAAACCAAACTTGTCATCTAAAGGAAAGAATTCGTCTCTGATATCTCATTTTCATTTAACTTCTATGATCCTCAGATTCCTTATCTATGCAATGAGATAGTTGAACTATTGTTTCTAAAGACTTTTCCTGATCTAAATATATGAATCCATAATTATAGTTAGTAATATTATCATAGCAAAAGCACAGAAGGTCAACTTTCCACCCTTAAACCAAAAGCCCTATCTATAAAATCCCTGACAGGTGGTCACTTATGTCTCTCCTTGAAGACCTCCAATAATGGAAAACTCCCTATTTTCAAATTTCTACTATCATTATCTATCTAGGCTAATATTAATAATTGCCTGATATCAGCCAATGATATTAAAAATAATAGAACAATACACTATATACAGTATATTTCATTTTCTTTTTTTAAATTTTAGATCTCTTCCACAAAATAACATATGGAAAAGTATTTTACATGATAACATTTGTAAAATTTATATGGCGGGGGAGAATACTATTACAAGGAGAGGAGGATGAAGGTGGTGAAGGAGAATACTTAAACCTTACTCCATTGGAATTGATTCAGAGAGGGAAGAACAGCAAGATTCATTGGGGTATAGAATCTTATCTTAGGGAATAAGGAAGGAGGTATGGTAAGGGAAGTAATATAAGGGTGGGAAAAGTTGAGGGCAGGTGATTAAAAGACCTTATAGAGAAGTACCATATTAGCCTGAACATAGTATGCCCTTTTTTCTTCAATAAGTACCTTTCAAAGTCACATTCACACTATATTAAAGCATTTCCAGCTTCGAAACCATAAGTTGTGTATTATGCACCTCAGCATGCATTTTAGCACATCTATTTATAGTCACTACATCATTAATGAATCAAGAATTATAAACTTATGTAAAAAGCCTGGCTATCTCCTGGGGCAGATGGAAAATGCTGACCAAAAGCCTATTTTTCTTGATATTCCTTCAAATGTCACCATTAATACTAAAGGTTCCAAATCAGTGTTGATTAAAACTACTGGAAATGAGAAAACTAGAATGCCTATGATGCTTGCAGTCACCACTGACAGGTGAAAACTGACTCCTTGTGTAATTTTAAGACATAAAACATTACCTAAGGAAAAGTTATCCTTAGGAGTGATCTTTTGGGTGCAGAAAAAGGTATATCTGAATGAAGATCATGTGTTAGATTGGTTGAATGTGGTCTGGGGCAGGCATCTAGGGGTGTTACTGGGTCAGAGAGGAATGCTCATACTTCACGTGTTTAAGGGTCCCCTGATTGAAAATGCGAAGAAGAGAATTGCTTAAGTGCACAGGGACCTAGTTGTTATTTTGGGAGGAATGATGCCACAATTTACAAGTGTTAGGTGTAGTAGTTAATAAGTCATTCAAAGATCATATGAGGAAAAAAAAGGAATAGATGTTGGCTGGAAACCATAAATTTAGGAGAAATTTCCTCTTTCTGAGTTATCCTTCAAAATACTTGGGATCACACTATATTTGGGGTTTTATTATATATTCAGGCTAATATGGAAGAAGGAGAATAAGAAGGGAGGTGATGAGAGGGGGAGTAAAATAAGGGAGGGGATACAGGGTCTTGATTAAAAGCAAAACAGTGGTATAGAGGGAAAGAGTAAAAGGACAAAGGGTAGGATTAAAGAGGAAACCAAGATGGAAGGAAATACACAGATGATAATCATAACCGTGAATGTGACTAGGATGAACTCACCCATAAAATGGAAGCAGATAACAGTGGATTAAAAACCAAAATCCTACCATATGTTCTTTACAAGAGAAACATTTGAGGAAGGTAAATGCACACAGAATAAAGGTAAGAGGCTGGAGCAGAATCTATTAGGTTTCAACTGAGAAAAAAAGATAAGAGTAGCAATGATTATCTAAGACAAAGCTAAAGCAAAAATAGATTTCATTAAAAGAGATAAGAAAGGTTGATAAAACTTTGAAAAAAGGCAGTATAGACAATAAAGAAATGTCAGTACTCAACATATACGCCCCAAATGGTATAGCATCCAGATTTTTAAAGGAGATACTAAAGGAGCTCAGGAAGAAATAGATAGTAAAACTATATTAGTGGGGAATCTCAACCTTTCCCTATCAGAACTAGATAAGCTGAATCAAAAAATAAGAAAGAAGTAAAGGAAGTGAATGAAATTTTAGAAAAATTAGAGTTAATAGATATCTGGAGAAAATTGAATAGGGATAAAAAGGAATATACCTTCTTTCTAGCAGTACATGGTACATATACAGACTGACCATGTACCAGGGCATAAAAACATCACCACCAAATGCAGAAAAAAAAGAAATAATAAATGCGATTTTTCAGATCATAATGTGATAAAATGAAAATTAATAAGGTTCACAGAGAGGCAAATTTTGAATTAACAGGAAACTAAATAATCTAATTCTTCACTGACCAAGAAGGAAATGATAAATGATGGAGAGGATGTGGAAAAATTAGGATATTAATACATTATTGGTGAAACTGTGGACTGAAACAACCATTCTGGAGAGCAATATGGAACCAGCCTCAAAGGACTCTAATATTATACATTCCCTTTTACCCAGCAATATCACTCTGGCTCTACATTCCAAAGAAAGCATAGATAAGGGAAGAGGATCTATTAGTACCAAAATATTTGAGCAGATTTTTTTGTAGTGGCAAAGAATTAGTGACTGATTCCTATCACTTGGCGACTGGATGAACAAGGTGTGGTACATGGTTGTAATGGAATACTATTACAACATGAAGAATAATGAGTAGGATGAGTTCATAAAAACCTGGAAAGATTTAAATGAAAGTAAAGTGATCAGAACCAGGAGAATAATGTATATGGTAGAAGAAATATTATATGAGAATCAACTGTGAATGACTAAACTATTAACAGCAAAGCAGGTTTCCAAGATAAGCACAAGGAACACATAAAGAAAATGCTATCCATATCCAAAGAAGGAACAATTGGAATCTGAGTTCAGATCAAAACATGCCATCTTCCACTATATTTCCTTTGTGAGTTTTCTATTCTATGTTTGACATGTGTCTTCTATCATGATATGAGCTATATGGAAATATGTATTACATGAAAGTACAGGTATAAACTATATCATAGTATTTCACTGCCTTAGGGAAGAGGGAAGGGAGGGAAAAATCTGAATTTTAAACTGTCAAAAATTGTTTCTACATGTAAAGTGAAAAAAATTTAAGTAAAAAAAGAAAGAATAAGAATCATAAAAAAAAACATATTAGAAGCCAGAAAGAAGAGAATCAATAAGAATTAGGGGGAAAATCCTAAAAATGGTTAGGTGAAAAAATTGCAGAACTTTTTAATAATTATGTGAAATGATAATAATGAAATGGTATTCCAAAATTTCTGGAGTATAGGTATAGAAGTTCTCAGGGAGAAATGAGTATATACCTAAAATAAATTAATGAGGTAGAAAATGAGAGGATTAATGAATTGGATATATATGTGAATATATATGTATATATGTGTATATATTTTTTAATTTAAAAACCAACAAACCAAAATGAAATCAAAGTTGAAATATTAAATATCAGAGAAGAGATAGATAAGCTGAAAAGTAAAAAGACTATAGAAATGATAAAAATAAAAAATTGGTTCTTTGAAAAGACTAGAAAAATTGATAAACCTTTAATAAAACTTATTTTTAAAATGGACATAAAAGTTTAATCAATAAAATATCAAACCAATATGGTAAAACCAGAATGAAACTAGAAGAAATAAAAATAATTTGTAGAACTCACTTTTCTCAGTATATGCTACCAAAACTGAGAACATACAAGAAAAATAATGCCTTTAAAAAAATTCCATGTTGACACAGAACCAAAGATCTTAAATAAAATAATCTTATAAAAACAAATATAATTGTAAAAAAACTCTAAAAGGAAACAAAAATTTCCTGACTGATGAATTCATAGGAGAATTCTGTCAAACTTTTAAAAGAATAAACAGTACCAGTATTACATAAATTTATTTTATAAAATTGAGAATGAAACCACTCTACTATATGTCCTACATGATGCAAATATAACCCTAATACCTACAGTGGGGAAAGATGAAATAATAGGCCAATATTATGAATGAATACAATTTGAAAACATTTTAAACAAAAATCACTTACACAACTGTAAAAGCTGATCCAATAAATCATTCATTAGGAACAATTTGGATTTATATTAGAGATGAAAGGAGATAATTCAATAGTAGGAAAACAATCATCATACTTAATCACATTCAAAACAAAAGCATCACAAACTACATGATTACCTCAATGAACGTAGAAATTATATTTGATAAAGTTCAATACAATTTATGCTAAAATTCTATAAAGTATAGGCAGATAATTTACCTTTTTAATACTTAAAAGTTGTTAAAACAAAGCAAAAAATTTAAGTGTGCATTTATCTACAAGTATTTTATTTACACACACACATATGCACTGTCAAAACGATTTTTCAACAAATAAATGGTTAAAGGATATGAACTACTTCTCAAAAAGAATCACAAACTATTAACAACCTTATGAACAAATCTTTAAGTCAATAAAAACAATAAGAGAAATGAATATCAAAAGAATCTTGATATTTTACTTCTTAAACTGAAAATTGGCCAAAATGAGAAAAGAGAAATAGGCAATGATGGAAAAATTGTGGAAAGGTGAACACACAAATGTAGTTATGGAACTGTGAATTAATTTTGCTGCTCAGTCATTTCAGGAATGTCTGACTCTTCATGACTTCCTTTGGAGTTTTCTTGGGAAAGATACAGTAGTAGAAGTAGTATGCCATTTCCTTCTCTAGTCAATTTTATAGATAAGGAAACTGAATCAAACAAGGTTAAATGACTTGCTTAGAGTCATACAGTTAGTACATGTCTGAGGCCCTATGAATTAATTTAAAAGTAATTTGAAATTATGCAAATAAAGTGATTAAATGTGAATACCATTTGATAATTTGATTCAGAGATTCCAAAACTAAGCTGATAGCTCAAGGAAACCATTGATAAGAAGAAAGTCCCCATATATACCAGGGTATATGCCTCAGGGAGAGACAAAGAAAAAAAGAAATGTCCTACAGAGTAAAAAATTATTAATAGTAGCTCTTTTTGTAGTAACAAAGAACTAGAAATAAAGATGTCCATAGATTAGGGAATTACTAAAACACTTTGTTACATAAATGTAATGTAATATTTTTGTTCTCTAAGATGTGACAAATGTGATACAAGAGGTATGGAAAGCTCTACAGGAATTAATGCCAAATGGAGTAAACAAAAACACAAAAACATTCCCCCAAAATGAATATACCAATGGAATAGAAAGAATCACCATAAAACAATGAAAAGCAAATGTTGAAAAATTGGGACAACAAAAACATGGCCCCGGAGAAGATAAGAAAATCCCTTCTATTTTACTTTACTGAGGTGCAGGTCTACTTAATGTGGAACACTGCGCAGATTTTGAAGCTTTTTTTTGAAGTTTTAATCAATTTATCTATTTTACCCTCATCTTTTTATTTTCTTGAAAAACTATTCTTTGACATACGTAATGACTCTTATAAATTTGGAAGGGCAATAGATCCTGGGACAAACTTCAGCAATATAAAAAAATCAATAAAAATCTATTTTATTTTAACCCATTCTTATTGAAAAACACTGGAAAGTATAGGAATAGAAGGGCCTTTCCTAAAAATAATAAACAGTATATGTTTTAAACCATCAACAAGCATCATTAGCAATGGGGATAAATTAGAAGCCTTCACAATAAGATCAGGAGCGAAACAAGGATGCTCGTGATCACCTCTATTATTTAACATTGTACTAGAAACACTAGCAGTAGCAATTAGAGAAGAAAAAGAAATTGAAGATATTAAAATAGGCAATGAGGAGACCAAGCTTTCACTCTTTGTAGATGATATGATGGTATACCTAAAAAATCCTAGAGAATCAACTAAAAAGTTAGTGAAAATAATCAACAACTTTAGCAAAGCTGCAGGATACAAAATAAATTGACATAAATAATCAGCATTTCCATATATTTCCAACACATCACATTAGCAAGAGTTAGAAAGAGAATGGCCATTTAAAATCACCCTAGACAAAATAAAATACTTAGGAATCTACCAAAACAAACACAGGAATTATACAAACACAACTACAAAACACTTTCCAAACAATTAAAACTATATCTAAACAATTGGAAAAACATTGATTGCTCCTGGGTAGGATGAGCTAACATAATAAAAATGACCATTCTGCCCAAATTAATTTACTTATTTAGTGCCATACCTATCAAACTATCAAGAAACTTTTTTACTGGATTAGAAAAAAATTATAACAAAGTTCATTTGGAAGAACAAAAGATCAAGAATAGCAAGGGAAATAATGAAAAAAAATGTGAAGGAAGGTGGCCTAGTAGCACAAGATCTTAAACTGTACTATAAAGCAGTGGTCATCAAAACAATATGGTACTGGCGAAGAGACAGAAGGGAGGATCTGTGGAATAGACTTGGGGTAAGTGACCTCAGCAAGACAGTGTATGATAAACCCAAAGAACCCAGCTTTTGGGACAAAAATCCACTATTTGACAAAAACTGCTGGGAAATTTGGAAAACAGTATGGGAGATATTGGGTCTAGATCAGCATCTCACACCCTATACCAAATTAAATTCAGGATGGGTGAATGACTTGAATCTAAAGAAGGAAACTATACGTAAATTAGGCAAACATAGAATAGTATACTTGTCAATCTCTGGGAAAGGAAAGATTTTAAAACCAAGCAAGAGTTAGAAAAAATTACAAATTGTAAAATAAATAATTTTGAATACATTAAATTAAAAAGGTTTTGTGTAAACAAAACCAATGCAACCAAAATTAGAAGGGAAACAACAAATTGGGAAAACAATCTTCATAACAAAAAAACTCTGACAAAGGTCTAATTACTCAAATATATAAGGAGCTAAATGAATTGTACAAAAAAATCAAGCCATCTCCCAATTGACAAATGAGCAAGGGACATGAATAGGCAATTTTCAGATAAAGAAATCAAAACTATCAATAAGCACATGAAAAGGTGTTCTAAATAATTGGAGAAATGCAAATCAAAACAATTCTGAGGTACCACCTCACACCTAGCAGATTACCTAACATGAAAGCAAAAGAAAGTCATAAATGTTGGAGGGGATTTAGCAAAATTGGGACATTAATGCATTGTTGTGGAGTTGTGAATTGATCCAACTATTCTGGATGACAATTTGGAACTATGCCCAAAGAGCACTAAAAGACTGTCTGCTCTTTGATCCAGCCATACCACTGCTGGGTTTATACCCTAAAGAGATCATAAGGAAAAAGACTTGCACAAAAATATTTATAGCCATACTCTTTGTGGTGGCAAAAAACTAGAAAACAAGGATATGCCCTTCAATTGGGGAATGACTGAACAAACTGTGGTATCTGCTGGTGAATGAATACTATTGTGCTGAAAGGAATAATGAACTGGAAGAATTCCATGTGAACTGGAATGCCCTCCAGGAATTGATGTAGAGTGAAAGGAGCAGAACCAGGAGAACATTATACACAGAGACTGATACACTGTGGTAAAATTGAATATAATGGACTTCTCTACTAGAGCAATTCAATGACCCAGGACAATATGAGGGACTTATGATAAAGAACATTATTCACATTCCCAGGAAGAACTATGGGAGTAGAAACACAGAAGAAAAAGAACTGCTTGAAAACATAGTTGATGTGGATATGATTTGGGATGCAGACTCTAAATGACCACCGCAGTGCAACTATCAATAATATGGAAATAGTTTTTGATCAATTACACATATAAAACCCAGTGGAAATGCATTTTGGCTATGGAGGGTAGGGGGAGAGAGAAAGAACATGAATCATATAACCAGGGAAAAATTTTCTAAAAAAAATAATAAAATCTATTTAATTTTAAAAGGGCAGAGTAAATTAATATTTCTAGAAAAAGAAATGAATGTGGACTCCAGAAGGTAGGAGACAGGAGGATTATGAATCACACATTTGAATGGAAGAAAAGATTGGAAACAATATGTGTGTCCATTTGGCAAATACATGAAAAAGTTGTGCTATACAAAGATAATGGAATATTATTACAAAAATAAAAATTTGAGAAATTTATAGAAATATGAGAAGACATATGAATGATGCAAAGTAAAATGAGTAGAATAAAGAAAACAATATACACTGCACTATAACAATGTAAGAAAAAATCACTAAAACAAAACCATAATCTGTGGGATTGTAATGACCAGTCTTGGTGCTGAAGGAGATATATACCTCAATTCTTTCCAGGGGGAGGTAGAGAATTGGAGGCTCATAATGTTATTTACAAACTTAATTGTTGCTATTTTTTTTTATCATTTTTGCCAAAATGATTTTCTTTATTACAAAAGAAGTTTCCCTTGATAGGTTGGAAGCATGCTATGTGTAGAATTAATTCTAATGTAATTCAAAAGATATCAAACACGTAGCTGGCCAGCAGTTATAAAATATTCTAATGTGGGTTGACCACCTAGAAGAGAAGTTGAAGACTAAGGAAATTTGGGTTGAAGGGTCTAAAGATTAAGAAGGGGAAGACATAGAGAAGGTAGAGAGAGACAGAGATGCAGGATTCTTCAGCAAGGCATTCATCCTGTTGGTGCTCCTCTGATAGTATGAGTGAGTGAATTACAGGTGAATACAGTTTTTATTGAAGTTCCAAGGAATGGGGAAAGGGATATAGTTAATCAAACATGTGACATGATAGAGAATTTAATATTAGCTTGGTAAACAACAATAAGATGAAAGAGAAGGAGGCTAAGACAATGTAGTGGCCAACACCCAGCCCAGAGGTTCATTTGACCTTCGGACGGCAGGTGTGGGGAGGGGTCAGAATACCACAAAATTTGAGCCCCTATTCAATTTAAGTATCCAGAAATTAATTATTTGAAATATTAGAAATATATCCATAAGTCTGGTACATGAGCATATTGTTCATAAGAGTCAGCTATTGATTGCATCTTTAACACTTTCATGATTTGTTTATATCTGGAACCCTACAAAACATTAGAAAGTTGGGATGTCTGAATGAATTCTCAGAGTACTGATAGGATTCCTCTTCTTATTTTGTTTCTGGGGAAGGGGGTGTGTTTCCCTTATAATTTCCCAAAGAGACTCAGAACACCTCATGCACAATGAAAAGAATTTATTTGATATTTATAGGAAAGTCTCCCTCAAGAGGTTCTCCCTAAAAGGAGACCGAGCAAGAGGTTGGGGGTGGGGGTGGGGGTTGGTCAGATCTCTTTGGAGAATGCATATATTTCCATTATCCATGTTAATTATTCTTTGGAGGAAGATGGGATCTCAAAAAAGACCAAGATGTTATGTCCTGAGAATGCCTACAGAGAGAGACAAGAACATGATTACAAAATTTATTCACAGACTTAGAAACAAAGAGTGACAGGTAAGTAAGTTTTAGTTTATTGTTTACTAAGTAAAATCTTAGAATCTAGGTAAGAAAGTCACATGCAAGTGTTAACTGTGGTCTGTGGGAAGGTAGCTGGAGAGCAATATATTTTAGAGATTCAGCATATATCTGAAGTAGAAGGCATAGGCCAAAAAATGGACCAAGAAGAGAGAAGGAGCATTAAAGTAGTTTCTATGCTATGAAATTCTTCCAGTCACAACTGAGAAGACAGAGATAAAGAGACAGTGAGGAAAAATGACCCAAATAGAAAGGGAGTGTCAACCACCCTCATATCCCTCACTTTAATTACCTGATTCATAGAATATTGTATTTCTTGATAACCAAGGGGAGCCTAAACATTGGGCTTTTACAGACTCTCATTTACAGACTATGACTTTCTAGAATGCAGTAGGTTTTTCCTACTCTGATCCACGTCTGTCCTCAAGCTACATGATCAGATTTTAAGGCACTGAGTACTGGTTTTCTAAAAAAAAAAGAAAGACTTTTAAGGAATAACCTCAAAGTTAAATATCACACAGACCTGTGTGTCAGAGTGGGTTCTCTTATTCAAGTTCCTGGCACCGATCTGTGGAGACAAAATAAAATACCAATGATTCTCAGACATGAAGCCTACTTCCCCTCTACCCCAGAAAAAAGAAAGAAAGAAATAAGGCAAGGACATGGGGGATCCAAAGTAGAGGATATTTTCAGCTTATAAAATTCTCCTTCTAATAACATTTGAGAACACAGAGATAAGCAGGACATACCAGTTTCAGATACATCTAAAATGTGTTCCCTTTTCAGTCCTAAATTTATACAAGTTTCCTCAAATTTGTTCTTTATATCATCACTCAAGTTTGGAGTACGACCTGTAATGAGAATAATAAAAATTAAAACGATCACAACAATACTAGCTAGCATTTATATACCATTTTATGTTTTGCAAAATGCTTTACATATGAAGCCCCTCTGTGTTTTCTGAGAAAAAAAGCTTCAGTATAAGTTAAGCTTAGGGCTATTGGTTCTTGGGTTCATCTTTGTCCCTTTCTATCTTATAATCTACTCCTTTAGCATGAATAATTACTTAGAATGCAGTGAAAACCAGCTCCTTAGATGGAAAGAAAAAAAAATTAAAGTACAGAGTAACATAATATAGTTTAAATAATTTAGGTAATTTCTGAGGTTAAGTGATGCCAGTTTGCCAGAGTGATGAGAAAGTAGATTGGGATTGGGGAGTGAAGTAGAGACAATAGTCATGGAAATAGTAAAATTACATCCCAACATATAACTTCTTAAAAGCTTCAGTTGTTCAGATTATTTTCAATTTGAGATAGCTATACCTTTGCATTTTAACTAGCTGGTCAGTGGCATTTGTTCCTTTCTCTCTTCTGCAGAGCTCCTCCTGCATTCCTGAGCTTGCATGCCACCTCGCCCTTGCTGTTTATTTGGTTTCAGTTTTTTCTTCCTTCTTTAGCCCCTCCTTCTACGACTTCCTTGTAGAAAAGGGGCTACAATACACATATGTATTGTATTCAATATGTATTCAAATGAGATGAGAACAATTTCTGAGTCTTTTTATGACAGTACAGAGGGAGGTCAGGTAGTGGTAGCTGGATAATATAAGGAAGGAATCTATTCCCCTGTTCTGAGTGACTCACTGACAACTCTGGAGAGAGGAGCTGCTATGTAGCTTGGCATTAGAAATGGCATTTCATATCCAATCAGAAGTTAGAAGTGGCATTTCACATCCATTCAGAAAGGAGGAGAAACAATCCCTTAATGGTTAGTAATCTATCAATTACCCAGCAAGCACATACGTCAGTATTTTGCTAGGTGCAGGGAAAAGAACCAAAAAAGACAAAAACAGTTCCTGACCTCAAGGAGATTATATTCTAAAAGGGGGAAGATATAACATCTTCTAATAAGCAAATACAAGATATAAAATAAATGTAATGCATATAAAATGTAAAATAGATGCAAAGTATTTTCAGTAGAAGGTAAGGAAATACTGACAACTAGGAGAATCGTACATGGCACTTGAAGGATTTAACTCTTGAGTTGAGCTTTGAGTGGAGTTAGGGATTCTAAGAGATAGAAGTGAAGAAGAAGAATAATGATAAGTTTGGAGAATAGATTTTCCAAGTCACAGATAGGTAGCTGAGTGGCACAAAGGTAGAGCACTGGGTCTGGATTCAGGAAGACCTGAGTTAAAATAGGGCATCAAACTCTTACTAGATATATGACCTTTGGCAAGTCACTTAACCTTGGTTTGCCTTAATTCTCCAGAGGAGGAAATGGCAAACCACTCCAAAATCTTTGCCAACAAATTCCACAGACAGTAACGTTCATGAGGTCACAAAGAGTCAGACAAGAATGAACAACAAAGTCATTGATATGGAAGATGGATATCATATTTGGGGAAAAAAAGCCAAGCAGCCAGGTCTTGATAACACACAGAGTATGTGAGTAAGTGTATGATGTGTTTATCACCAGACCAGAGAGATGGGTTAGGGCCAACTTAGGAGGAACTTCAATGTCAAACACAGGAGTTTATATTTTCTGCCAGAAGTAATAGTGAACCTTCTTAAGCAGGAGGATAGGAAGGTCAGGCCTGTGTTATAGGAAGATCAGTTTGGCAGCTCTGTGGAGAACTGATAGGGAAGGACTGGTTATAGGAAGACCAATGAGGATCCTAGCTTATTGTAATGTTCTATGTGACAGGTAATGAGGACCTGAACTAAAGTGATGGTGGCAAGAGGGTAGAAAGAGATAGATGATAGAGGTGCTATGAAGGGAGAAATTACAAATTTCAGCTACTGATTATATACGTGGAATGAGTAAAAGTCAAGTTAGACATATGACCCTAAAAGAGGCAGATGAATTATTTTCTCAAAACTCTTTCAGCCTTCCAACATCCCTCTACCCTCCAACCCCACCCCCACCCCAAACCAGGGATGATGTGCCAAATGTAGATTAATTGCAGTTAAATCCACATGAGAAGACAGAAACAGGGACAAGTTAATCCCTTATGAATTAGCCCTGGAAAAATCTAATACTGAATGCTCACTTCCCTACTAGCACTTAGAAGAATAGCACAAACCAAGCTGGAGACTCATACGCAGCCTGTGCTGGGATATTCTACTGCTACAGTGATCCTGACAAATTCTCATTATATTAAAAGCAAATGTCTCAATCCTACCTTCAAGGCTGAGCTCCAATGTGACCATATTCATGCTACATCACTTTATCATCCCAGCTATAAGTTATACCCCCCCTCCTTTGAACTACCACATCATTTTGTCTGTCCCCCTTTTGTTGTTACTTTTGCTATTGTTCGGTTGTTTCATCATGGCCAACTCATTTGGGGTTTTCTTGGCAAAGGTACTGGAGGAGTTTGCATTTCCTCCTACAGTTCATTTTATAGATAATGGAACTGAGGCAAATTGGAAGAAGTGACTTGCCCAGAGCCACACAGCTAGTAAGTATCTGAGTCCATTTGAATTCAAGTTTTCTTGACTCCATGCCTGACACTCTATCCATTGTTTCAACCAGCTAGCTGCCTTATTATAGGCATTAATATACATTTCACCTCCACTTTTATACTATTATCTTTTTGAGGGATTTTCTTTGTATCCACCTTTATGTCTAGCACAATACTATGGACATAGCAGGAAGTACATAAACACACACAAACGAATGTATTTAAATACTTGTTGCCTATATTTTCTCTTCTCCCAGTCATTCTCCCATTCATTTCTCATATGCACACATATATTAAAAAAGATACGTATAAGTTTTTTAATGGTTAAGTAGATTTTCATTATAGTCAGAAACTAAGGTTTCTGATAAATAACCTATCTCTCCACTTTGATCCTTCCCCAGGAGGTGTGGAAGGATTCCTTAAGAAGGACATGTGCTATGTTGTTCCTTCATTCATCGACTTGTTGAACACACATTTATTAACTGTGTGCAATGTGTCAAGCTCTGTTATGCTTTGGGAACACAATATCAAAGGCAAAATAGTCCTTATCCCTCAAGTAGATTACATTCTACTGACACCTTAAAGATGGCTTATAAGAAGAAGAAACTAAAAGGTTTTGCTGATGGCCAGTTTGTTGTCCTGAGAAGCATCTTCCTCTTTTTTGGCATTAAATATGACAGCTAGACACATTGTATCCCCAAATCTATAGTCTTCTTTTCTTTATTTATTCTTTCCTTATAAAAAGGAGAGGAAGAGTGTGGGGCAGAGTCATAGGATACATACCAAAGAGTTCTCCCCAAAGGGTCACCTTGTTATTATTGTGGTTATATAAGATAAATATGGCATATTCATCCTCTTTGAAACTTTCAAGGTAGAGATCATTACTTCCGTAATCTGTGAAGCCAAAAGAAGTTAGGGTCAGAATTTCTGATGCTAAAGATCGAAGGCAAAGACTTGACATCCATTGGTAGTTGAAAGTCATGCCAAGGCTTTTTCCAAGAGTTTCTGGAAAACTGAGTCCCATCATAATAACCTCTATCTAAACTGCAATTCTGTGCTCTAATTTTTCTTAGTGCTTCCTCTAACCCTCTTTGGAATCAAAGGATTTTTGTTAAAGATGGAAGGTCATCTAATTGAATTAATTATATCACTTTAGAGATGGAGAAATTGAGGTCTAAAGAGGGGAAGGGACTTGTCCATGGCCACACAATGAGTTCGTTTCCATTTTACTCTCACCAGGGCTTTTCAGACTGCTGCAAGGAGGAGGCCAGAAAGTTAGAGAATCTGATCTCTGCATTGAAGAAAATAAATAAACATCAGTTAACACCCATGAATTGAGGTAAGGCAGTAAGAAGCTTCAGCGATCTCCCTCCATCTTGAAAGGCAGTGGATATGTATAATCTCTGATCCCTAGACATTTCTTTGCTAATCAATAAGCCTGTTAATGTATTTCAATGCATGGCTGTGTAAGAAGGAAATTTTAGGTATTTTATAAATATGTATTTAAAATGTGGCCTCCAGGAATCAACAATTCAGGTTGATTCCCTAATTAAATCAGACCCAAGTCAGCATCGGGTTGAGGCAGTTTATTTACAATTAGGAAGGTAAAGGTATGGGAATAAAGAGAAAGGGAGAGGCTAGTCCAGGCCTGCGGAGGCCTGGACGAGAGAGAAGGTTAAAAGGCTAAATAAATTAGGCTGCAAGCCACAAGGCCCAGCAACCAGATAGGCTGGTGCCTACTTAAGGCAGAGTTTGGAAGCGGCCTAGGTAGGCCAAGGATGTCAGCCTAACTTAGCTACGTGACAATACAGAGTAGAAGCCTTCTGTGGTCTCAGGAGCTCCTTCAGCACCAAGTTCAGGGCGGGAACTGCCCCCACAGGAAGTAACCAACATACTAAAAGAGAAAGTGTCTTTCATCACTTTCAGTGGGTCCACCTCTAATTCAAGTGGACAAATGGCAGTCTCTACACTGATTTTGGACTGCCCAAAGGGCAGCCCCTTGTTCTTGATTTGTTACTTATTGTCATGTGTGGGTAACTCGTCTTCCCTCCCCACTAAGGGAGGTGAGAGTGACATCATTTCTATGCCCAGGTTGAGTAGGGTTTTGACTATGAATAGGCAGATATTAATTCCATTTACACAGCTGAAAGATCTTGAGATTCTCCTTTATACTCACATTCCACCTTCATCTGGCCATCTTCCTCTGCTGGGTTAGCTGACACAGAAAATTGGGTGCACTTTCCATTTTCTCTGAAAATAAATATTAGGATATGAATAGCATTTAAATTCACACAGGTCATTTTGTGGTGAAATCCAACATTTATTCTATATTCCTTTCATATTTATTCCAGTTATGTCAATTTTATTCCCCAAAATTTACTGGTTTTAGTCCTTAAAATAAAATTACACTCAAAAAATTACTCAAAAAAGATTAAACTACATTCATACTAAAAATTATCAAGTACATCTTATTATTTTATAATTCTTTGAAAATGTATGATCTGTCTATGACATAAATGATAGTTAATTAACCAAAATAATCAACTTTATGGGGCATCTTTCTCTACTCATTCTGCATAAAGAGATATCGTGATGTTAACTTTACTAATGGAAGGAGTAATAAACTTGGTGGCAAATAATCCAAGTTTGAATTTTGGCTTTGTTCCTTACAAACTACATGACCTTAGACAAGACATTTAACTTCTATGAGATTCAATATTCTCTCCTGTAAAATAGGGATAGTAATGCTTGTACTACCTGCCTTCATAGGTACCTTCTCTCTCTCTCATGCCACCTTTTAGAATTCTTCTGTATTTTTTTCTTCTTATTTGGATCCTTAGCCCTTATCACAGTTTCTGGAACAAAATGGGTGCTTAATGCACGTTTTTTTTTTCTTGTCTTGTATTGTTCCCATATCATAGGGAAAAGTACTTTGTAAACTTGAAATATAAATATAAATTAAATTTAAATATAAACTGCTGTTATTGTTTTATTTTATCTTCATAGCACCTAAGGAAGATGCATAGAACTGATAATATTTACCTCATTTATAGTTTTATATCTAAGACAGAGATTAAGTGACTTAGAGTTATATAACTATATATAGTGTGAGAACAGGGATTAGTACATGTTCCAGTTTTATCTCCCCTGTGATTCCCTTCCTGGTAATTAGTTTGCAGTTGATAGTCAATGAAAGCTATTTGATTCACATGTTCCTTTTTGATTTGGATCAAGCATATTCTATTTTTTTTACCAAAACAAAACATCATTTAAGTTTGTTTTTTTTAACCCTTGTACTTCGGTGTATTCATTTAAGTTTATTTCAGATGTAACAGCAATGTCATATTAAATTTGACATGTTTTAATCCTTAACTGCACCAAGTAAACTCAGCCATTTAAGTATTTTTAAAAACTTATTCCCTCCCTCAAAATGAGGGAGCTTTTCCCCCCCACCACCCTGCAGGACAGTTTCCTGGTATTTCTTTGTATGGACAACATATTCTTCAGTGTTTCAACTGGTGACCAGGCTGCTGGGAAAATTTTGAGAACAACTTTCCCCATAGACAATCTCCATTTGGATAAATGTTATTATTTGCATAAATATTCTTTGCATGCTCTTTCCCCCTGGAAACTTTGTTGATTATGATCCTATCTGAATTTTCAACTGGTATTACACTAATGGATGTTTTCTCTTGTGATTTTCCAAAATTAATGGGATTCCTCCTTTCCTAAAACACTAAAAGTAATGAAACTTTAGTACATACTCAAATAACTATTCTATAATGGACACTATATTTTACTTTCCTGTTGACTTCACTGAGACATAAGAATCATTCTTCACTTCCTTTTTGCTCTCATATTCCACTCTTCCTCAGTGGGCAAATTTGATATCAACACCAGTCCCAAAAACATTACTAATTTTTACTTTCCCTCAAAACTTTCTATAAGAGCTTTCAGATTAAACTTTCTGTTGAGGGAGGGGACGGGCTACAAGAGATTACTTACCCTTATTGGTTTTTTTCTTCCCCCTTATATAATATGTACTTGTGGTCCACAATGAGATAGCTGCTCTTTGATACAGGGTTTCAATAACCACTTTTAGGGGCAAATTCATAGGAATAATAGTGGTTCACTATAAATGGTTTTAGAAATGGGAAGTGATCTCAGATTAGTCATACATACATTACAACCTATACCAAATTCTGGAAGCTTACAAAAAATCTGACATTCTCCTATATAAATGTTTTCTTTTTGTTAATTTAAACATTCTGTTTTCTCAGTCATCATAATCTGAATTTTAAGTACATATGAAAATTAGAGCCTCTTCTTCTATGCACAGCTTTGCATTAAGTTCCTATAGCCTGTGGATCAGGAATCAATTGTAGATATCCAGTGTGGTCAATGGCTAGAATCACTACACTCATTAAGGACCTCTTTTGGTAGCATTTTATTATGGCACCCAAGATGATCCTAGATGACGGAAGTTATGATTTCTTATAATCTCTCTTAAAAAGTTAGATGACTGAAATGTGTGACAAAGGACCTGCGGAATCTTGTCACATTTTCAAATATGTAAAAACTTTACACATTTGAAGGAAAAAATATAATTAAATGGCATCCTTAAAAACAAATGACAGACAGTTCAAATCCTATGTATTATATCTCCAAAAGTCTAAATAACATTTGCATTATTAGGCATCAATATTGTCAACTCTAAAATTAAAATATATGAGGGGTAGGATCATGAGAGGAAAGCATGAAGTCATGTGCATTTCTAACTTTTAAGGACTTCTTTCCTAGAGCTCTTGGTTAGAACAGAAGTTATGTACCAGTTAATCAGTCAATTCCCTCTTTTTACACACCATAAAATGATAAGCCATAAATTTAGTTCAGGGGGCAGAGACAGTCACAGTGGAATTCGCATTATTGAACATGTTCTGGGAGAACAATTTTCAAGAATAGAAACATGTTTAACACCTCTATTTCCTAATGTCCCATAATAAAAACAAGGCAGGCACATGGTGTAAGCAAATTTGGGATGTTTCTTGGTAGGTTGTGGGGAAACATAGGATCCCTGTGATATAATTCTCAGAACAATTATTTGCACACATTCTTTGCCCCGTGCCTCAAATTCCAATCTTCCAAGCACTTTAAGCCCCTTTAAAGAAAGATTGTATGCCTATAATGTTTGTCTGCCCCCATTGTTTGCATGCCAACAGTATTAGTGTGTCAGACTGACATGTGTACAAGCTTTTATCTCCTTTTTTTTTTTTGGACTTCATTCTATCCTCCTAGAAGACCTGCCTCCAAGATCCCAATCTACATTTAAGTGGTAATTAGTCTCTGTGAAGTGACTCAAGGAAATATGAGAGAGAGAAAGAAGCAACTCTTCTAGTTGTATGTAAAAAATGTTAGCCTACGTGTACTTTGCAATTAATACTATGTCTCACCTTGGATACACTATTAAAGTCCGTGTAGTCTATTAGTGACTTCTCCCTTCCAAAATTTTCCTAGGAATTCTTAAGACCAACCATAGCACAGAAGCTTCCTCAATTACTAGTTCATAGGCCAGACCAAATCTACCCTATATGAGATAAAGGAGCCCAGAGCAGTGACTCAGATTAAGTCTCCACATCTACCAACTAACATGGCAATATTTACCTTTTGAAGAAGACTGCACGCAGGTTACCATTCTCTAAAATGAGTTTTTGGACAAAAATCCTCAAGGGACCTCCTTCCTCAATCTTAGCTGTATCATTTGAGGCCACTGAAACAGTGTACCAGGTTCCTGTGAGCTGTGAAATAAGATCTAGGTAAGAATTGGAGAAAGGAAAACATCTTAGTCATAGGATCATGCGATCCTGAACGTGGATGGTATCTTGGTTCAACTCTCACATATTACAGATAAGGAAACTGAGGCTCCAAAGGTGAAATAGGTCCTTACCTCAATCTTGCTTCATGTATATATCGACAGCATGGTAGAGTATGAAAAAAAATTAGGCTAGAAGTTAAGAGTCCTGGCTCTAGTCCTGGCTTTCACATTAACTTGGTATATAACCTTTGGCAGATATTTTATGTAGTAAAAGATTTTTCAATACTTGCTATCTCATCTAGCAAATGGAATAATTGTATTTATACTCTTTTATAGGGTTACTCTGAGAATGACATGACTTCTGATATCTACACTCTGTCTTGCCTTTAGAAATGATTAATTCTGTAGCAATTATTTGGAGGCAGAGTGGGATAGGATTTGCCATAGGAACAAAAGATCTCTATTATGATTTAACCTTTTAGTCCGCTGCTATACCACTTATGAAAGACTTGGACTCATCTGACTCTCTTTTCTCATTCTAATCCCTGAGAAAACTCTGGAGATTTCGGTTCCTCTCTTTTCTGCCTACATCTGGATTCACTCCCTAAACCACGGCAGAATCCATGTATCATCTAATCCCAGTTGATGACATATAGAAAAAAAAAACAAACTACAATTTGAAGCCTATACATAAAGTTGCTTTAAATATCATGTTGCTGAAAGAAAATCACCATGCTCCATGCCTTGGAGGGTTGGAGTGACAGATTCTTCTATGGGGTTTGTTGGCTTTATTGTCTACTTTTCTGTTACATCCAGAAGCAGAGAAGATAGGTTTTAATATTGTAAGGTGAGATGAAAATTTGAAAGAAGTGCATCATAAATTTGCAGAATTTTAGTCCTAGAGGGCCCTTAGAGAAAAGTTGGCCCAACTTCCAAATTTGACCTACTACGTAAAGCCTTTGTTCATCCTTTCTTCCCAAAAGCTCCCTCACCACAAATTACACCCAATATATTTTTATATAAAGGAAACATGGCACAGTGGATAGTGAGCCAACCTCAAAGCCAAGATCTGGATTTTATCCTTTCCTCTGTCACATAAAAGTGTGGCACTGTGTACATTATTTAATCTCTCAGTGCTCCAGACAGCTGGCCATGGATAATATTGGCAGAGAAGGTGACAGTCTGGATTGGTAAGGAGAGTTTAATCATCCAGGAATTCTTTAAATTAGTGAAGTCATAAGTTTTTATATATTACATATAGGTTGTATCTTCTGTGAGAATAAATTTTCTCTTAAGGTAAAAAAGGCTATTTCATTTTTATTTCTGTATCTCGCACACCAAGTGCATTGCCTGGCTCATAGTCAATGCTAAGCATTAATAAATAATTGATTAATTGATAAAAAATTATTCCATTGGATTATTCTGGGAAGAGTGAAAATTTGAAATATTTCTCATTGAGACTATTATAAAAGATGACATAAATAGGTGATAGTTACATATACATGCTCATGCATCACTTTAGCACTTTCATTTGAGTTCCAGTTTATCAAGTTCCAATTTGTCCAATTTCCACACAACTATACATATCCTTTCCATCTTGTTCCAAGCCTTGTCTTTGTCCTGTTCTTGAAATGGAGCTTCTTTTAGTTGTCTATTACTCCCCAAGTCTTTCTCAGACTACCTCCTCCAACCCACCTCTTACTTACATCTGGTTGGTGCTCCTCAGAACAGGTATGGTGAGTCTGGATGCCATAGACCAGGGCCAGACTCAGCAGCAGAAGCTTCATCTTCCCTGTATTTGTCTCTGGTTTGAGGAGCAGCTACAGGTATAAGAATGGTTCCAACGAATGCTCTGGACTCCCACTTCAGCTGCCTTTATACTCTGTTAGCCTCCTGATGACATGGCCCAATTTGGCCTCCCCCAACGACTAAAAATACTTTATGTGAAGAATCTCCAGCCAAAGCTTATCCACTAGCAAAACTTCTCAAGGACGTTGACTGACATGTACTTTTTAACAATGAATATTTTATATTTCTGAAACATTAAGTTCCAAAAGTAGCCAGTGTTATGCTGGGTCAGTTTTTTGGAATCAAAACTATAGCTAGTCTGAGAACAAGGAGTCTTTTATGTTTTCTCCTTGTGTCAATTCCCAATTAACCTGAAGTTATTAAACACCTAAGGGACATAGAACCCTATGCTAGGCAATGTGGGAGAACTGCCCATGTCAGAGAAAACAGTGTCACCTCTATGAGGCATTTTATAGACCAGTTATGGCAATTCAACAATCATTCATTAAGTGCCTACCATATACAAAACATCCTTTGGGAACTGAGCAAGATAAATAGCTGGCTAGAACTTGATCCTTCTCCTCTTGTAGATTGTGGACTAGGACATAATAATGTATCTCAAAGTGCATCTTTGTCTATATCTTTGATTTCAGGGGCTTATGAAATTCTCAGTGAGAGAACTTTCTTTTCCACACCATATCCTCAACTGCTCTGCAATGTATAACCTCAGAGAGTTGCCTGGGGTACTAAACAGCTAAGTAACCTGTCCAGATTCACTCAGCCAGTATGTGTAAGAGGTAGAACTTGCACCCAGAGCTCCTTAAATGAACAGAAGCAAAACAAAGTCATCTGTGAAGTCTAAGGAGGAAGGAAGGAATCGGGACAGACTTTCTGAAGAAAATAACCTTAGAGTTGAGTTTTAAGGTCAGGTATGAAAATTCACTGTGCAAAGAGAGGGAGGAAGAACATGACAGGCATAGGAAACCTTGAGAACAGAGGCAGAGACAGTCCAGAGGATATGGACAGTGGGAGTCATGTTTGGTAGGAAGAGTATGGTTTTCCTGGAGCAAAGAATACATGGAGTGAAGCAGTTGTTAGGCTACAGGGGAAGGTTAGATGTGTAGGGTAGATGTTAAGGTATGGGCATTCACACAGTAAGTGATCCAATTTGATTGCAGTGTAGAAAAAAATAAGATTGATGTGTATACACATCTTTAGCATCATTTGATAAATAAAACAGTTTCTTTTTTTTAAAAAAAACCCTTACCTTCTGTCTTGTAGCCAATACTCTGTATTGTCTCTAAGGCAGAAGAGTGGTAAGGGCTAGGGATTGGGGGTTAAGTGACTTGCCCAGGGTCACAGAGCTGGGAAGTGTCTGAGACCAGATTTGAACCTAGAACCTCCCGTCTTTAGGTGTGGTTCTCAATCCACTGAGCAACCCAGCTGCCCCCCAAAAAACAGTTTCTTGAATAGAGGTCTCATATATAAAACATATAGAAAATTTTGTCAAATATATAAAAATATGAGCAATTCCCCAATTTATAAATGGTCAAAATATATAATCAGATAGTTTTTGGATAAATAAATAAAAGATATAAATAACTATTTGAAAAATGATCTAAATCATTATTGATTAGAGAAATGCAAATCAAAACAACTCTGTGATATCATCTCACATTTACCAGTTTGGTTAAAATGATAAAAGGGCAAAATGATAAATATTAGAGGGGCACACTGATACACTGTAGGTGCAACTGTGAACTGATCCAAGCATTTTGGAGAGCAATCTGGAATTAATACCCAAAGAGTTATAAAACTGTATATACCATTCAACCCAGAAATAACACTATTAGATTTATTTCCTAAGGTGACCAGGGAAAAAAGGAAAAGAACATATATGTTGTAAAATGCATCTCTCTTTGTGGTGACAAAGAATTGGAAATTTAAGGGATGCTCATCTGTTGGGGAATGGCTAAACAAGTTGGCATATGATTTTGATCAAATACTGTTGTGCCATAAGAAATGATGGGCAGTTTAATTTTTATACTTCTTTGTAACATTAGCACTTAGCACAGTTCCTGGCACATAATATAATATAGGCTCTTGAGAAATGTTTGTTTAATGATTGACTGAATGAATGTATAAATGTATATTAAGGTGGTTACCATGTACAAAGCAATCTATATGATGAAAATATAAATGCTAAAGGGAAATTTTCCTGACCCTCAAGGTTTTAACCTCAAGGAATTAATATTTTAAGAGGGAGAAAATATATACAGGGAAGTGGTGGCCAAGGAGAGTAGGTTTCACTGTGGGAAGTCATCTTTAGTGGAGCCATTGGAGTACTGATCGACACTAACTTTCTAGTAGTTATGGTGCAGTAGTAATTATATTATTATAGTTGCAGAGGTAGAAATTGTGGGTTTGGGCAGGGGTAGAAGTAGGTAGAAGTGTGAGTGGAGGGAGAGGTAGACAGCAGAGTGGGTGGCAAAAAAATGGCTAAGCCAAAATATAACATATGGCTGATAATGGGTAAAAGGAACACTGGACACATTTGGGAATCAGAGTCCAAGCAATTTGTGGGAGAACCTAAGAGAAGAAAAAAGTTTAATTAAAGAGGGCATAGAAGGAATAGATGTTAGGGCAAGGGCAAAGGCTGGCATGACCCCTCCTGAGTACTGAAACCTAAGTGAATGTGTTTGGCACAGTGGATGCTAGTGTCCTCTTATACTGCTAAAACAGTTTGGGGGAAGAATAATGAAAATAAAATCTGATTCTGTGTATCTGTTCTTGAAACCTGGCTCAAACATCTTTTGCCACTACCCCCTTGTTCTTTATAGCTCGTAGAGAGAATGCATGGTGCAAAATCTACCCCCCTCCCCACCCTCTACATTGTTTATAACCCTCTGTAATAATGGTTCTCAATCTTTTTTTTTCTCCCTCACAACAAAATATTCTTCACTTTGTGAAATCAAGGCATCCTAAGTGTTTAAACTGGAAACAAAGGAAACAACTGTAGTTCCAAAACAGTTGAGTGTCTGAATTTATTAACTGAGCCTTGAACTTTTTCCTCTTTCCTCTTCTTCACTCGTCCTCTTCTTTGATTCCCTTTGGCTTGAAGCAAAGGAGCCAAGCTTGCCTCTGTATCTGAGGATAGATTTGCTATTGTGACCTTCACAATGCCAGTGGAGGCAAAGCAGGAAGCAAAATATGACTGGAGGCAGGAATTGAGGGACTCAGGATATGATAAAGAGCCAGGGAGTGGGATAAAATGGCAAATGAAAATAGATAAAAGATTGCAACCAATTGTATTTCAAGAGGGTAAAATTAAAAAAAAAACCCAGAGAAACACATAGCACCTCCTGTGAGAACCACTTGTCTATAATAAACCCAGATCTTTTTTTTCTAGGTCATAAATGATACAAACTAAGTTTAAAAATGACTCCATTTGTTTGGGCTTAAAACAAAAGCAGATACAATTTAACAGATACCTATGTAGAGTCCCGAATTAAGAATTAGGTAATCAGTTATATAAATATGAAATGGCAAAAAAGTAAAACTGTCTTGGAAGGATACATGGGAGGGAAAAGCAGTAAAGGTGACTTCAAATTCCTCTTATTTGAGCACAATTTGATTGATATGAATTGAGCATATGGTGAATCTACAATAAGTTAGCATACTTATAGGCATTATTAATGGAATGACAATTTCCATTTCACAAGAAATAGTAATTTTGGTCTATTCATTCTGGTTCTGATTCCATGATTTTAGAGAGATGTCTATTAATTGAAGCTCTTCCAGGGGAAGGTAACTCAGCACCAACTATGAGAGGAGTAGAAATCATAATCTATCAGAAACATTGAAGAAAATAGATGTTTGGTCTGGAGAAGAGATGACCAATGAACTTAAAATTGAATTGAATCTTATTCAATCTGAAATCCAATAAAAATCAACATTTTCTTTAAAATATTTCTGATAGATGATTATTTTCTAATTGTTCTATATTATTTTTATTGATTAGGGGGTGTGAATAATATTCAAAGAAAAGCAGAATAAAAATCTTTATCACTTAATCCTCCCCAAATAAAGAAAAGACTAACAGTTTGTTCAAGGTTTGAGGTGAAAAATAAAATAAATAGTAATGACTCAGTTGTCTCTCACCCTCATAATATCTGTGCATGAGACAGCAATATTCATTTAGCCAAATGCCTCTTTGTATCTTGAGAAGGGGATAGAGAAAAGGAAGGATGAAGGAGAAGGAAGCCCAAGGCAAGGGGAAAAACAGAAAGGAGGGAAAAGGACAAAAGTTGGATGGAAAGAAAGATACTCAAAAGTTTAGTAGCTGGATAAAAGAGACTAAGAAGCACCAGCTCTTTCTAATTTACATCTTAATTTGGGGGGCAAAGAATAGAGGACAAGTTGAGAAGCAGGCACACCTGTGATCTTTGAATCCAATAGGGCAGTGATGGGCAATCTACAGTCTGTGGGCCAGATGCAGCCCCCTGAACTGTTCTATCGGGGACGCAACATTATTCCTAATCTGATGAATATGAGTAGGATACAATACAATGAAACTTCGAAAGAGTTGCCTTAGAAACAGACTGATAAGCATTTCCTTTCCTTTGGCCCCCTCTTTAAAAAGTTTGCCCATCACAGCAATAGGGTCTTTCTTTCTTCATTCAAAGATGCCATATAATTATACAGCTGAATTTTAGAGCACAAACCTCATAGTACCAAAGTCAGATGGCATAAACCTGTAGACTGATTCCAACTTTCTTATTCTTTAATCTGGAAACAAAAATATGTAGAGAAAAAAACCCAAAATATGAATGGCCCTCAGAAACCAGCTGTCTTGACACAATTAGGATGTACCATCTTAGAATGAAAAGAGCACAGTTACGCATAGGCCTTTTCATTCAATTCTCTTCTATCATGCAGACCAAGAGGATGCATTTAATGACACTTACTACCTTGGGTCAGATCAATGAAATTTTCCTTTTAAGCCCAGGTAACTATTATATTTCCTTATTTTTTTACATCACTTAGGCCACCTGTTTGGTTTCAGTCTTCATTTGTAGAGGTTCAAGCAAATAAGTAAAAAACATTTATTAAGTACTTATTACATGTAAAAACACTGTGCCAGGTGCAAAGACAACAGTGAAATCTTCTCAGGAAGGGAAATGCTCTCAAGGAATTATTAATTTAACTGAAAGAGAAAACAAGATAATTGGTGAAGGAAAATACTTACAGCCAGAGGTGGGAGATCGAGAAAGTTTATATATAGAAGCAATCCTTTGACTTTAATATAGAAGAAATTAAGGATTCCAAAAAAATGGAATTGAGGAAGGAATGTATTCCAAACAAAGGGGACAGCAATGCAAAGGCACTAAGATAACAGGTGGGAAATGTGGATGTTTGAGGAACAGTAAGAAAGCCAGTTTGTCTACATCATGGTGAATGTGAAGGAGAGTGTGATATATTTGAACAATAAATTTGCAAACATAGGTTGAGGCCAGATTGTGAAGGACTTTAAATAATAATCAGAGGAGTTTATACTTGAACATTAAAGAGATGGTGAGCCACCTCTGTTTATTAAGTAGGAAATGTCATTATCTTACTTGGTCCTCAGGAAAATCAAGTGGAGGGAAGGGAAAAGATACAATAGAAGTTGGGAAGGATCAAAGAACAAGATTTAGCAACTGACTGAAAATTTGAGGAAGAGTTGGGTTTGAGAATGACATTGATAAGAGGAGGAAAAGGGGAAAGGAGGAAATGGGGACTTGGAACTCAAGTGCAAGTAGAAGGCAATGTCTTGAACCTTGATTTCTAATAAAAATGACACATAGGAAGAGGCTTCTCTGCTGACCAGTGGGCTCTTTAGGTAAGACGATATTGATTCTAGTAGTTCTTCTCTCTTTCCACACACTTGTCTGTATTCTATCAATAGCAGCCCCAATAGCAGCCCACCATTTTGGTACTTCAGTCTTATTACATCCCCAAGAATATGGATAAAGTCAAAAACTCATAGAACTCATAGAACTGAGCCAGGAGTCAGCCTACATGGAATGAAGATCCCAACTAAGATTCAGGAGCACACCATCATTCACTTACCAGACTTATCTGGTGGTGAAGTAAAATATCAGGTTTTCAGTATCTACTTGAATGTTCTAGATAAAGCTCTAAGGTCTCTTCCTTCTCTTACCTAAGGTTTATCATTAGAGGTCATGAGAAAGGAATATAACTCTCCTGAAAGCTGTGGAGAAATGTTTCACTGAAAGGAAAGTGTGGATAAAGAAACAGAGGTAAGGGATGGGGGCTTCGGGGTGAAGCACAGGCTGTGGGGAGCAGAACAGAAAAGGCCTTCTGTGGGCTTCCGGTTAAGATGGTGGCAGTGTAAGGAGCAGCTGCTCGATCTCTCCTGACCGAACCATACAGAACCCCTCAAGGGGAAATAAAAAGGAGTCCAGAGGAATGAAGGAACCCCACAACAGGGCGCAGCATTGAAGGTACGCAGAATCGGGGCATTTCCACGCTATAAAGGGGTGAAACAGCTCTCACTAAAATGCGAGAGAAAGAAGCCCCTCCCCCACACCCCACACTGCACACCCCGCACAACGCCAACGCACAAGTGGGAAAACAGGACTGGGGCAACCAGATAATCACTGGCAGCCCCGGGGCTTGTACCTGTGGGCAGCAAGAGAAGGGACCCCAGGTGGCTGGGGGCGCACACGGACTTTCCCCAGGCATCCATGTGGGTGAAGGCACCGCCTTGGGCAGGGACAAAGGCCCCTAAAACGCGGCCTTTCCCAAGTGCTGAAGGCATTGCCTCAGGTGCGAATAAAAATCTCCAGCCCACAGACTTTCACTACCTTCTGCATGGGTGAAGGCAGGGCCCTAAGAGCATCTGCGCAGGCAAAGGCAGTGCCCTAGGCTTGAATAACTATCTCCAGCCCAGGCTTGGACCTCCAGTGAGGACCCGGTGCAGACCAGAGCTCAGCAGTGGAAGCAGCCCCAAAGACTGCTGAAGGAACCTCTAGCAGAGGGGCAGACCAGGAACTACCAGGAGGCCTGACCCCGAGGACAAGGAGACCAGAGCCCGGAGCTTGCAAGGCCCAGGCAGACCCTGAGTGCAAAGACAAAGCTGAAAAGGGGCAGGGCCAACAATGGCTAGCAATAAGGAAGTGCAGAAGAAAAAGACTATCAAGAGAAACTCTGGAACACTCTACATACAACTTCTACACAGAGAAAATCCAGACACCAGAGGAGGGAAAACAAAAATCCAAACCTCCCCAAAAAAATGAAAGCTGGTCACAAGCTACAGAAGAGTTTAAAAATGAAATGTTGAGGAAGATGGAAGAAATCTGGCAAGAAAATAACAGTTTAAAAGGCAGAATTTTGCAATTGGAAAGTGAGACAAGACAACTGAAGACCAAAAATGACCAGATTGAAAAGGAAAACCAAAAAACTACAGCCGAAATCCAAAACATTAAAGCCGAAAACCAAAACATTAGGGCCGAAAACCAAAACATTAAAGCCGAAAACCAAAACATTAAAGCTGAAAACCAAAACATTAAAGCCGAAAATCAGTCATTAAAGGCTAGAATCGAACATTTAGAAACCAATGAACTCTCAAGACAACAAGAACAAATAAAACAAAGTCAAAAGACTGATAAAATAGAAGGAAACATGAAATATCTCAATGAGAGAGTGACAGACCATGAAAACCGTTCTAGAAGAGACAACTTGAGAATCATTGGTATTCCAGAAAAGGCAGAAATCAATAGAAACTTGGACTCCATACTTAAAGAAATTATTCAGCAAAATTGCCCTGAAGTTCTACAACAAGAGGGCAATATAGACACTGAAAGGATCCATAGAACACCCTCTACACTGGACCCAGAAAAGTCAACACCCAGAAATAGAATAGCGAAATTGAAGAGCTTTCGGGTTAAAGAAAAAATCTTACAAGAAGCCAGAAAGAGACAATTCAAATATCAAGGAGCACCAATAAGGATCACACAGGATCTGGCAGCCTCAACACTAAAAGTCCGCAAGGCTTGGAATACAATATTCAGAAAGGCAAGAGAGCTGGGCCTTCAGCCACGAATCAACTACCCAGCGAAACTAACCATATACTTTCAGGGGAAAGTATGGGCATTCAACAAAATTGAAGAATTCCAAGTTATTGCACAAAAGAGACCGGGACTAAATGGAAAGTTTGACACTCAACCACAAATATCAAGAGAAAGATGAAAAGGTAAATAAGAAACAGAGGGAAAAGAAAGAAAACTCATAGTCTTTTAAGCATGACTCTTTAAGGGCATAAATAAGATCTAATTATTTATATT
>NC_058131.1:271429838-271541741 GCF_016433145.1 Gracilinanus agilis | reverse complement strand
TCCCATCCCCCATGCCATCTTAGATTATTTAGTGTTCCACCCTCACCTTGTTAATTATTCTTCTGATTACTATAATAGTGAATATTATAATAGTGAATAGAGTTCACTACAGAGAATTAAACATAACATTTCTCTACATAGGAATACAGATAATTTTGGCTTATTGGGGTCCTAAATCTTGCTGCTCTCAGGAACAGGCCCCGGAGCTGCCAATGACTCGATGGGTGCCCCAAACTTGCTCTATTTCTTTTTAGCTGGCCTCAGCGCTACAGGTGTTGTGTGTGGAGGGGTTGGGGGTGGGGTGGTTGCTCAGCCCGCGATTTAGTGAGAGCTGTTTCACCCCTTTATAGCATGGAAATGCCTCGATTCCACGTACCTTCCACGCTGTGCCCTGTTGTGGGGTTCCTCCGTTCTTCTGGACTTGTTTTTATGTCCCCTTGAGGAGTTTTGTGTGTTTCAGTCAGGAGAGGTTAAGAGCTGCTTCTTACTCTGCTGCCATCTTAACCCGGAACCCAAAGCATTTTTTTTAAAACTTTATTTTTCTTATTTTTTGATATGTTTTCTTTCACAATCATATATTACAACTTGTTCAGCCACTCTCCAATTGATGGATATCCCCTCAATGTCCAGTTCTTCATCACCACAAAAATAGCTGCTAGAAATATTTTTTTTACATATAGATTCATTCTTCTTTTTATTTTCTTTGGGATATAGACAAAATACTGGTATTATTGGGTCATAGGGTATGTACAGTTTTATAGTCCTTTGATCACAGTTCCAAATTGTTTGCTACAATTGTTCAATCAGTTCACAAATCCATAAACCATATTTTAGTGTCCTAATTCTCCCACACCCTCCCAACATTTGTCATTTTCCTTTTCTATCATAATAGCCAGCCTGACAGGTGTAAGGTAGTACCTCAGAATTACTTTAATTTGCATTTCTCTAGTTAAAAGTGACTTACAGCATTTTTATATGACTAAAGAAAGTTCTGATTTCTTCTGAAAACTACCTGTTCATATTTTGACCATTTATCATTTTAAGAATGACTTGTATTCTTATAAGTTTGACTCACTTTTCTGTATATTTGAGAAATTTCTCTTTATCATACAAATTTGCTGTAAAATTTTGCCCTACTTTTTTTTTCCTTCTAATCTTGGCTGCCTTAATTTTGTTCATGTAAAATCTTTTTTTAATATAACATAATCATAATTATCCATTTTAGATCTTCCAAAACTCTTATTTGATCATGCATTCTTCCCTTACCAATAGATCTGTCAAGGTAAACTATTCCATGCTTCCCTAATTTTTTGGTGATATCTCCCTTTATGTTTAAATCCTCCATTTTGATTTTATCTTAGTATACTGTGAGATGTTGGTCTATACCTAGTTTCTGCCAATCTCCTTTCTAGTTTTCAGAGCAACTATTATCAGATACTGAGTTCTTGATCCAAAAGTTTGGATCTTTATATTATGAAACAATAAATTACTATGGTCATTTACTACTGTGTGTTATATACCTAATATATCCCATTGATGCATCAGTTTATTTCTTAGTCAGCACCAGCTTATTTTGATGATTACTGCTTTGGAATACAGTTTGAAATCTGGTACTGCTAGATCATCTTATTTCACATTTTTTCCATTGATTCCCTTCAAATTCTTGACCTTTTGTTCTTTCAAATTAATTTTGTTATTATTTTTCTAGCTCTATGAAATAACTTATTCTTTCATTTTCTAAGGAGAGTGAATCTCTAGGCACATACTGTTCTGTTCCTCTGGGTAAAAGATCATGTTGTAATGGGCTGGCTTCCTAATCACTGTTTTATAACCATGTGCCTTAATTTGAGAGGAGGATTAAGCCTCTGCTCCAGGAGCAATGAGTCCCTAGCGTAGTCATTCCTGAGGCCACATTTTGAGGTAGAGGAGGAATAAAGCAGGAAGTCTTTCTTTAATCCACTTCATTTCCTTCACTCCTTTGCCTTATATCCCTTCAGACTTATAAAAAACTCCATTTGTACTGTATTTGGTAGTAAGGTGGCTAATTATATTGCTCACTGGAGTTGAGAAGACTTGAATATTAATTCTACTTCACACATCTACTTATTATATGACCCTGGGCAAGTTGCTTAACTGTTGTCAGCCTTAATTTCCTCATCTATAAAATGGGCATATGAAAGGCACCTTCCTTACAGGGTTAAAAAGATCAAATAAGATAACATGTAAAGCACTTTGCAAAAATTTAAAGTGCTATATGTTAGTTATTGTTAATTTTGTTAGTTCTTGGTAGCATGTTGCTATATACCAGGGTTCAAGAGCTCCATGTATATATTTACGCAAATATATGTATGTATATATGCATGCAAGCATATGTGTATGTATGTGTGTACATGTTATTTTGTCCCAAGAACAAAGTTCTGTGTGTTTGTTCATCGATGTGCATATATACTGACTTGTCCCAAAGCTTTGTTTTCGTGTGTGTGCATGTGTGTGAATGTGTGTATGTATAAACTATCTTGTCCCAAAGATAAGTATTGTGTCTTCAATATTTTTGATATCCTACTATGGCGCTTCGTACGGGACCCTGGACATAGGAGTCAAAACACAGCATAACTGCAATATAATGATCTATGATCTCATTGGAGTGGTGCTCTTTCCCCCAACTACTCTTTAACTTATTAAAAGATGTTCAAGATTTTCTGTGGCTAGGAAAATTCATCATCCTTTGACCAATCTGGTGATGAGCTTCTCTGAACTTAGCTACACTTGGTCTTGAGTGACAAGCTCTTCCTTCTTGATAAAATCTGCTAGAGCTTATGATCACCTATCAGAGACTTTGAGGACCCAAAGTCATCTTCCTGTCATGAGCAGAACAAGTAAAAGAATGTTCTTTCAGAAAGAAGAAACTTACTTTTTGATTGTAGTGGCAGCGTTGGCATTTAGAGTAGTAGGAGAGGTATGGAAGAAGGACATTTTTCTATATAGCACATTGAGGATTGCCATAAGGAAATGTAATAAAAAGGGGAATAAAGAAAAGGTAATATGGGAATAAAGAAAAGGTAAATGGGGTTTAGGTCCTTTGGTGGGAAAGGAGGGTGCAATAGTGGATTGAGGTGGTAAGGAGAGATGTAAGGGAATGGCTGAGTTTAGGGAAATAGAGGACAAGGTAGTATAATGAATGGTAAGGAAGATGATGAGGTAATTAGGGGAGGCAGCTGCAATAGGGAGACACTCAGACTAGAGTCAGAGCTTACTGGGGAAGGAAGGCTGGACTCTTCTAGGGAAAATGGTATTTCTACAGAAACAAAGGTTAGGGCCAGTCAGAAGTGGTTTGAATCTGACTAGAGGGCTTTCTAGTCAGTTTCTCAAGTCCACAAAGAAGGAGTCCCAAGGCTCCTCCCTGTCAATGAAACTGAAGTGTTTCCAGGAGGAAGTATAGAGACAACTACTTCCTCCCAAGATGGACGCTTCCACCTTCCCTCAGGAAAATAGAGAGAATAATTCCTTTCCTCCTTCAACTCTCACTTATTGTTGAGCCAATAGTTTAGCAAAGGGTTTGAATAGGTTACAATGGGGTTTATTAAAGTTTCAGGGTTGATTATCAAGGAGAGAGGAGTTCAGGGATTCCCTAAGAGCCACTAGGGAGAAGCTCAAGGTGGGGGAGGGTCACATGAATGGCTTGGACTGAGAGAAAGCCTACTCTCTCTCAGGCTGGGGAAGTTTGGCTGCCCTTGAGGTTAGGGAGTACTAAAATAATGAAGCAAAGGATAGTTTGTTTCAAGGGTAAGCCCTATTTGTCTATGGGGAACTAAATCCTCAAAGTCTAATTGCTACAACCCCAAAATCCACCCTTCTCCGAAAGCTCTCAGGAAATCAGGAAAGTATAGGGAATGATATAGGGAAGATCAGGGAAGGTCCAGAGAAGTTAGCTAAGCTCCAAAAATCCAAAGACAAAAGCACAGATTTAAGGCAAAGTTTCAGCTCGAAGGCAGAGCCCAGTTCGTCCCTCCACTCTTCACAAGCTCCTGGGACCAACTGACCTTTGTCAGAGATCTAAGGCTGGCCAACTGCCAGAAGTTCTACAATTAGGTTTTGCAAGGGTAAATGCCTTCATTGCATCTCTGCATTACATCTGCTCATTTCTCTTTCTAAATTTGCAGCTTGCAACATTTTCTGGTTATTAAGATCAAAGGGGTTACTACTCTTATTCTAAGCTAAATTCTAACTAAGCTCTTATCCCTATCTAATTTTGCAAAATAAGAAAAAGGGTTGCTTACTCCTAAACTATTCTAAGACTAATCTAAGCTAAAACAAGATGGGTTATGGTAAAGGCATAGGAAAGGAATGGGGATTTAAGTTTTGCAAAAAGTTTTTGAACAAAGGAAAAGCAAATTAAATGTAAACATTCACAAATAGTCTTAAAGCTAACATTTGCTAACTGGAACAAAGTAATAAATTCTATGTATGTAGCTATCTAATTTCATGAACTAACAAGAAAAGTATTAAGTAAGAAAAATTTTTGCAATCTAAGCTTCTAAATTCTAGTTCACTTTCTATAAGTTAGTATATGAATATGTTAGTACACTTATGCCTATGTTAGAAACATTAGTAAAATTAAGTAAGACTATAATTATTTGTAAGTCTTTTGGTTAAACCATATGTACAATATTTACAAAAAAGTTTTGAAAAATCTGCCCCTGTTCCAACTTATCAAATTAACTAAACTGTCCCTGTGTGTTAGTAAAACTTATTGTTAAAGGTTAGTAAGCAAAATTTACTTTTTTACAATAAGTGTCAGGTGACTTGAGTAGAAGGTATCTGAACCAAAGTAATAGAAAAACTCTGTGCTAAGGCAGACATGCTCTTCTCTCTTAAGTGTAAGTTTATGTTTCACATGTAGATGTGAAGTTAGAAAAATGTTCTATGTGTTGTCTAGCGTGACTTATCTGTGTAATGTGGTGTTACATACTTAGTCCACTGGAAATCTTTTGCAAAGAGTATGTACTGTGTGGATGGAATCTAAATGTTGGATGCAGTGAGAATTCTGTTGGGTGTAAGTTATGTTCTTCAAATGTATGGTCCAACGCTGATCTGATGCTCCTCTCCACAGTGTGGATGCTCCATACACTCGATGTGCATTTGATCATGAATGTTTTTTGTAGTTCTCAGGTTTGCTGTCCTCGTGATGATCTGCAAAGTCAGCAACGTCTCACTTGTGTCATTTGATGTAATCCCGTGCTTGTCAACTTACACTGGAATTGCTGTTTTGGTGTGGACTTGTGTCATTTGATGAACCCACGCTTGTCATCTTGCACTGGAACTGATGTTCTAGTGTGTTGACTTTGTCAGGAACAAAGTTCAAATGTCCATCAAACATGATTAATATTTCTTCTTCCTTTTTTTTTCTATTGTGGTTTAATAAAGATGATTACAGGTAACAAAAGAGTTTGTGATGAAGTCTTTGTGCTTTCATTTATTTGCCGATATTAGTTTCTAGATCTGGGATTGATTGCAAATCAAATGCTGTGTCTTCTTCTTTCGTTGATTCTTTTTCATTGTCATAATGGTATACGGATGTTTTTTTCTAAGTGGTAATTGGGATTGGGATAATCATTTGGGTATAAAATTTGGTGTAATATTTGATTCTTTGTAGATTCTTGGTTTAATTCTGGTTCTGATTCATGCTCTGATTGTTGTTCTGATTGCTGCTCTGGTTCTGGGTCTCACATATAGGCTTTGGACTTTCTGAGGACTTATTTGACTGATTAGTTGGTGCTAGCTGATCTTTGTGCTATATAATAACTGGGTCTTGTGGTTGTTTTTGGGACATTTCTTTTGCTGGCTTGACATGAGTGACATGGAACCAAGGATCCCTTCCTTTAATTTTGATTGCACTAGGAGAAGTTAAAATTATTTGGAATGGTCCAAGCCACTTGGGTTCTAACACAGACGTCCTAGTGAAGTTTCTGATGTAAACATAATCTCCAGTTTAAAAGTTGTGTAGACTAAAATCAAAGGGTACTCTTTGATGTATCAAGCCTAATTTATGGAGTTGATTTAATCATTGCTTGAGTAATTTAATATATTCATAGAGTTTGCATTCCATACCCAGGTGGGATAATTTGTGAATGCTTTGAGGTGACTTGCCATGGAAAGGTGGATGGACATACAGCATTTCAAAAGGGGATAAGTGCGTAATGCTGTTGGGTTGGCATCTTAGATGGAATAGTGCCAATGGTAATGCATCAGACCATTTCATGTGGGATTCTGCACAGATTTTTGCTACTAGAATCTTCAAAGATTTATTCACGCATTCAATTTGCCTGTTCCACTGTGGTTTATATATTGAGTGAAGATGTTGTTTGACTCCTAAGGTTTCATAAACTGTAGCTAAAATCTTATTTGTGAAATGGGACCCAGAATTTGATGCAATGTGACGTGGGATAGAGAATCTGGGTATTAATTCTCTCAGTAAGACTTTCACAACAAACGCTGAGGTGTTACGTTTTGCTGGGAAAGCTTCTAGCCACTTAGTTAATCTATCCACTATCACTAAAGCATATCTGTAACCTTTACTCCTTGGCATAGTGATGTAATCAATTTGTAGGCATTCGAATGGTGTATAGGCTAGTGGTTTGCCTCCCAGACTGTGGACTTTTGTAATTATCTGGTTGAATTGCATACAAATTCTTCACCTCTGTGATACTCTCATAGCAACTTCATATATGCCCCTTGCATTCCAATACCTATTTATGGAATCTGCCATGCCCAGACTTCCATAATGCCCTTTCTGGTGTTACGCCAATCCCAAATAATTCAGCATTGCAAAAGGTGAAATATAGGGATTTAGGCAACATAGGTTTTCCATTTGCCCCCAGGCAAACTCCGTTAGCTAGGTATGCACTGTGATGTTTCTTCCAATTCTTCACTTCCTTTGGGGAGTATGTGTTTTTGAGATCATCTTCCTCCACCAAAGATAAGTTCAGAATTAAAAGTGGTCCATACTTCGCTGCATATTTGGCTGTGATATCTGCATGTTTGTTCCCTAATTTCACTGGCCCTTGGATGTTGGTATGAGCCTTGCAATAAATGACTGAACTTGGGCTGGTAATTGGATTGCATCTAACAACTGATTGATTAAATTCCCATATGCTATCTGTTTGCCGTTGTATGTAATAAAGCCTCGATTTTTCCAGAGTTCACCAGAATGACGCACAACTCCGAAAGCATAACGAGAATCAGTAAAAATGTTAGCTTTGTGATTTTTCGGCAAGCTTCAGAGCATGTATCAATCTGACTAATTCTGCTCCTTGAGCACTCATGGTGGATCATAATGATGAGTACCAAAGGGTCTCGGAGGCTGTCACTATGGCTGCTCTGGTATATCTCTGATTGTCTACTATGTATGATGATCATCTGTAAATAAGGTCATATCGGGTTTTTTCATGGGCTTGTCATCTAAATCTGTCCTTGTTTTATGCATGATGTTGAGTGCATCTTCACAGATGTGTAGACTTTCTCCCTCCAGAGGTAAATCTGGGATCAGAGTCACAGGATTTAAGTTTCTGCATCTGTGAAAAGTTATATTTTCATTAGCCAACAAGATTGCTTGGTATTGTGATAGCCTTTGGGAGGTGAATGCTTGTAATGTGGTGTTTCTTAAAGTAGATTCCACTTGGTATGGGGAAAATATTTTCAGTTCACTCCCTAATACCAAGGATGATGATTTTCTAATTATGATGGCTACAGTAGCTATGGCTCTTAAGCAAGCAGGCATACCACAGATCACTGAATCTAATTTTGAGCTATAATAGGCTACTGGTCTTAACATATTCCAGAATGATTGTGTGAGAACACTAGAGGCTATCCCATTATACTCATGTACATAAAGGTTTGTCATGATCAGGGATACCTAGGGCTGGAGTTGATAGAGTAAGTGATTTTAATTTCTCTATTGCATGGACATGGTCTTTAGTCAGTTTTAATGGTTCTGGAACTTCCTTCTTGGTTAGCTCTATCAGTGGTTTTGCAATGAGAGCATAACCTGGAATCCAGTTTCTACAGAAGCTCGTTAATCCTATAATTACCCTGAGCTGCCTTTTGGTCTTAGGCAAACTCAAATTTTGTATATCCTGTGTTCTCTTTTGGGAAATCTTTATAGAGCCTTTGTCTAGGATGAATCCTAAATAATTTACTTTCTCCATCATGAATTGAAGTTTTTATTTGGAAATTTTATGGCCCCTTTTGCCTAACTCTTTGATTAAGTGTACGCTATCAGTGTAACAGACTTCAGCAGATGGTGACATTAGCAGGATGTCATCAACATAATGTACCATTTTGCTGTTTTCGAAAGTGATCAACTCAAGGTCTCTCTGCAGGATAAACCTTAAGGAACTATGTAGACAAGAGTTGTTGTGGTATTGTTACTCCTAATACTCCTACTCCTACTCCTACTATTACTACTACTACTACTATTGCTACCTGGTATAATGCACATAGCACTTCTGGAAGAATTACTTAACCCCTGGGCCAGTGGTATCCAACTCAATTAGACATGGAGGCCATTAAGTCACAAATAAGAATCCCTGCAGCTATTTCCTTAGGGATTTCTATTGACTTAGAAAACTGCATATTAACATTATCTATGTTCTATTATATTTTTATTTTATTAAATATTTCCCAATTACACATTGATCTGGTTCACCAGAATATCGAATATGATGTTTGACACCTTTGATCTAGGTAACTCTCTAAATTGTCCTACAGGTTCTAATCTGTATTGTTAGAGGGAGTTTCCTCATCTGTGAACTCCCTATCCTGATTAAATCCTAAGTTTCATTCCTATCCCTGTACTTACCATAAGGAAAAGTCCCCCAAATTAAATTCTTAGATGATGGCTACCTGACAGTTATTTAAAGAATAAAGGATTGTAGGACAAATCCTATAAGTGAATTAGACTTCAGTTAAAGAGACTATGACCTTCCATAACATGAATTTTAATGGAATTTCATGATCAATATGATTCTAGCTGACCCTTTTTGGCTGATTATAACACATTAACAGACTTATTGATCCATTAAAACTGAGAGTGTCAGAGGTGAAAAGATCTTCACACACTTTGATTAGTTACAGGTTGACAGAGATAAAGACAGAGGGAAGCTCAGAGATGAAGACAAGGCATTGGTTAGAAACTATTATCAAGTTCTGACAGAGGAGGAAGAATAGATAGGAGGCAAACAAGCAATGCTTGTGAATTGCCTTAATAAATGGATGGGGGTGAGGGGGAAAAGAGCTTTATTTTTTTCCATAGAAGAACCTTACAGAAACTCTTGTTCAATTGCTTAATCTAAACCTAGTTATTGGCTTTGCCAAAAGGGAGGAGAGGAGTAAGGAAGAAGAGTAGGTTGGGGAATAAGATGGAAGTTTGGAAGGAGAAGTTTTTTTTTTAATAAATTTGTTTATTTAATTAATTTAGAATATTTTCCCATGGTTATTTGAGTCATGTTCTTTCCCTCACTTTCCTCCTCCCCACCTCCCAGAGCCAATGAACAATTTTACTGTATTTTACATGTATCATTGTTCAAAAACTATTTCCATATTATTACTATTTGCAATAGACTGATCATTTAAAGTCAACATCCCCAATTATTTCCTCATCAAACCATATGATTGATCATATGTTTTTCTTCTGCATTTCTACTCCCACAGTTCTTTCTCCAGATGTGGTTAACATTTTTTCTCACAAGTCCCTCAGAATTGTCCTGGATCATTGCATTGCTGCTAGTAGAGAAGTCCATTACGTTCAATTGTGCCACAGTGTATCAGTCTTTGTGTACAATTTTCTCCTGGTTCTGCTCCTTTCACTGTGCATCAATTCCTGGAGGTCTTTCCAGTTTACATGGAATTGCTCCAGTTCATTATTCCTTTTAGCACAGTAGTATTCCATCACTATCAGTTGCCACAATTTGTTAGCCATTCCACAATTGATGGACACCCCCTCATTTTCAAATTTTTTGCCACCACAAAGAGCGTGGCTATAAGTATTTTTGTATGAGTATTTTTCCCTATTTTCTCTTTGGGGTACAAACTCAGAGTGGTATGACTGGATCAAAGGGCAGGTGGAAGGAGAAGTTTTATTCATGTTGTTGCTCCTATTTTAAACAGGCCACACATTAATAACCCTTGGAATTATTATGTAACTGCATTAACCATTAATCAGGGGTATGAGGAAATACTAATTAATCTTTGATGTTTTCTTTCTACAGTAGGGCAGCTGTGTGCTGCAGTGGAGAGAAGACCTGAGTTCTATTCAGGCCTCAGACACTTGAGTGTCCTGGACAAGCCACTTAGCTCTATTTGTCTCAGTTTTCTCATCTTTAAAATGAGCTGGAGAAGGAAATAGCAAACCACTCTAGTATCATTGCCAAGAAAACTCTAAAGGAGATCACAAAGAGTTGAACATGACTGTGATGACTGAACAACAACAGATTCTAAGACAAATGTAACAACAGCATGCAGGCAAGGAGAAGCCTTGAGACAGCCTTTAATTCAGAACAATACATCATACTTTTGATGAGTACCTACTGAAATAGATGGATATTCTTGATTGATGGGTTTTGATGGTTTTGTTAATAGTGAGATACCATGGCTTGAAGATCTTTTGGTAACTCACAGTGAGGAGGACTCGAAAGCCTTCCCACAGGGCCCAATGAGCTACTCAGACTCTTAGACAAAATTAAAAAACAGGACAGGATTTATTTGAATTACAGTAAGCTGAAAAGGAGGATTAAGGGATAGGATGCCCTAAACTAAGGGATCTAGCTAAAACCTCCCACCTCTACAATGCCTGCAAAAGGGTTTCTTCTGCTCTTCCAAGCTGCTTAATTCCTTACTCTAGCTGTCTATAATTCCCAGCTATCTAAGTACCTATCACTAATAATTCTCCCAGATAACTTTTGATTAGATATATAGTTCTTCAGTGTAGTTTATGGTGAAACCTTTATGAGAGGGATCAACCCTATCAGGGTCAGGCCTAAGATGGCTTTAGGCCATTCCCACAGACAGTTTACTGCCTTTCTGGCAGAGATCTTCAGAGCAGCCTGTAGGAGGCAGGAAACACTAGTGGATGGTAGAGTATTGTGAGGTTGGTGATAGGAGGAAGGTAGGATAGGAGAAGGAAGGGAAATGAAAGGAAAGCCAGAGGAAAGGAAGGAAGGTAGCCCAGCCCATAGCCCCCAGCCCAAGTAGGGGAAATTGACCCAAGCTTTTCGGAGCTCAATAAAGATCAGGTAGCACTTATGTAGAAATAGCTAGGTTTTTTATTTAGTTAGGAAAGGGAAAAGTTAGGTCAGGGGAAAGGGTCTCCTCTGGTAGGCACTTCTCAAGGGTTGAGGGCTGAGACAGCCTCAGGGTAGAGAGAGCCTCTGGGATAGAGAGAGCCTCTGGGGTAGAGAGAGTGAAAAGGTGCCCAAACTCTCTCTTTTATACTTTCTCCAACATTTCCCACAAAGGAAGTGGGAGGTGTCAGGGGAAGTTGTAGCAGGGAGTCCTGGGAGATGTAGTCACCCAGGGCTTAGAATAATTTTTAAAAGACACAGTATGAAGGATTTATCCAAACTGGACAACAGAATTGATAGCTTCAGCTTCAAGGGGACAGGAAACCAAATCCCTCCTAGTCTCATACAGATCCAAACAGGAGGAAGTTTCAGCTTCAGGCTCTTCCAGTCACAGGAAGTCCAAAAAGCCCTTTGGTAACTCTTTGTGCCCACTTTTATATTTTCCCCACATTCCAGAACACAGTCTTATGCAGTTCCACCACATGCAATAAGGTCCAACACACTCCTTCTCTGCAAACTCCTCTCTGTTTCCTTTTTCTTATCCATTTCTGGTTTTTCCTCATTAGACTACTATATGCAAAGCTCAAGATGCTTTCACCTCTGCCATATAAGATGTCTTTTTTTCAGTGTTTTTGAGAAGTCAGAGGAAATCATGGCTTCATTTAGTGGTCTTTATTATTAGTGCTTTCTCTGGCATGGTTGCACAAAGGTATGACTATGCTTATTATATATCCAGCACAAGCTTCTCCTTTCTCCTTCCAAGCAGGAAAATCAATCCAAATAACATTTGGATAAGATGAAAGCAATGTAATGAAGATGGAAAGCAAGAACCCAAGGCAGACCTTTTTTTAACTGTATACCCTGAATTCTTGGTTTCTACTTTTTTCCACTTGTTTTGTTCAGAGAACCAAATTTCTATGTAAATACAATCATCAGTCACTAAAACTTTCAAATACTTTCCCAGATTATTCACTTCTTCTCTCCACAATTCTTCTCTCCCCCTTCTTTCCAACTGCCTTTCTAAATACTACTACCACCCTCATTTATCCCCCTCGTGTATATACACACACTCCTGACTAAATATTGGTCTTATATTTTGTTTCTTTTTGCTGTTCTTGCATCATTTTGGCTCTGTGATCCCCAGACACAAGTGTTGCACATCAAATCAAGTTTTTACTGAGTCCCCTATTGTGAACTGTGCCAGGCATTCTGGAATATAAGGAAGGCAACTCAAGCCCTTTCCCTTGAAGAGCTTACACTCTAGTCAGAGAAGTAATTCTTAAACCCACGAATTAGACTCATTACACAAAGTAATATATGAGAAACTGTCCAAAGAGTCTCATCTCATTTTTTAAATCATTGTTTTCAGTCACTGAAAAAGAAATATTTCAATAAAATAAAATAATTTCTCATGTGTGGAAAAATCCTTTTAAAAGTAATTATTTTATTTTTTTAAAAATCAACTAGAAAATGGACACAATATAAGTTAAAAACAAGATAACAGAACATATATGATTACCTTTTCTCATGGATGGAAATCTTAAGAATATCTGTTTAATATATAACTCCCTTCCTCTTCCTTCTTTGCTCTCTCTATCCCATAACTTTCCATACCCATCTTTAGTCATGGGACTTTTAATGATGAAGTCCATTTTAATTAACAGAAAATTCAACATTTATTAAATATTTGCTATGGCTAAGGCACCAAGAATTATTGTATTTATACACATTCCCAATGAAATAAAATTATATTTAGTAACATATTATTTATTTCCATTATCTGCTATAATTAAATTAAAATGAGAATGAGTTTGGTATTAAGTTGTTACAACTTTCAGGAAGTTATTTTGACATTTAAAGAGCAATATGATATAGAGAAAAGCTCACTAAATTCGTAGTCAGAGCATCTGCCTTTAACTCCTGGTTTTGTCACTTGCTGTTAGATCTTGGGCAAATCATTTAACTTCTATGGACATTACTTCTATCATCTATATGAAATTTAGGGCAAATAGAATCTAAAAGGAAACTTCGAGTAACTTAGGGACTCTGGCATTTTTTAACTTTGTTTTCTCAGGGTTTAGAAATGTGTAGGGATCATAGTAACTCTTCAAGAAATGCTTGTTGAATTTTTTAAATAAAGGAAAAATTGCATTCAATTAACATTAGACAAATAAAATAGTAATGCAGGTATACAAATTAATTATATAGGAAAATAGTATACCAAAAGTAATATAATGGCAGTTACCATGACTATAAACATATAGTAATATTTAGCATATGAATGGACAAACAACATCCACTAAATCAGCACCACACCTAGAAATCTCTTACTAAGCATGTAGCTTAATCCATTCATCACCAGCAACAGTGTCAGACACATTGTATTTAGAGATTTAGGAAATGGAGACCATTTGGAGATCATGAGAGAAGGAATAGCTACAGAGAAGATAAAAACCCCAAATTCTAGACCAACTCTCACAAATAGTTTCGTGTAGGTATGATTGGATGATGCAAGGTTAAAAGTGTAAGTCATATTTTTCAAGGTCATTCAGGCACAGCTTCAACACTCTTTACCCCTCTCTGCTACTGATTTATCTCCTAATCAATTCTTCCTCTCCGAGTTCAAAAGTAGTCATTAGGAAAATCAGGGATATTTCTTTTCCCAAGAGTTACCTTCCTTTTTCTCAGTGTCAAACCCCAATTTTAGAGGATTAGATAAAAATTAGATAACTTTTAACTGTTAAAAATTGTTTCCTTACAACATATAAAACATGCTTGATAAGAATGCGGTTGTCTTTTAAAGACAAAGCATGCTTTCTCTTCATGTGGAAATAAATCAGGTCAGGAGATGAATGTATGATGAATCCAATGGTCTTAAAAGTATTCTGAAGGGCCAGATATTATATAAAAGGGCTTTTATGCCTTTAAGAAGGAAGGAAACAATCATTTAGTAAGTGCCTACTCCATGATGGCAACTGTGGTATATGTTTTATGAATATTATAACACTTCATCCTCACACAATAAACCTGTGATAGAGGTGCTAATATTGTGCTCATTTTACAAAAGAGGAAACTGATGACCATGTAATGTATAGCAGTATCAAAGAACATAAAACCAAAAATAAGATATGGAAGGCTTTCATGGGGCTTGCAACTACAGCCACCTCTTTCTCCCATTTGCATGATAGATCTCATAGACATATCAAAGTCACAGTGTCTACCTTCTATCTAATATCCAGGATATTCCTAGGAAATTCTAAGCTCACACTTACACAAATCATATACAGGTATTCAAATACTCATGCAGCATAGATTTAGCCTTTGTATTAGTTGTAGGAGTTCAGACTGCTAGAACTTAAAAAAGTGTTGTCTTTGTATACCTGCTCTCCCTTGAATCAGAACACTAATTATTAAGCATTACTGCCATACCACTAAAAATAAAAATGAATGCTAACACACAACTCATATATTTTGAAGAATTTTTATTCAAGATATAGTTCCAATAGCAATAGAATGATTCCAATCTAAGTTCATATACAAATTTCAGCATCTGTAAAATTATTCTTTAAAATTATTAATAACATAGATCTTAATAAAATATCAATTATGGAGAAAGCTTTTCCCATAAAGAAAACAGCTGATTAAGAAATCACTAATAATTGCCTGAATCTTATGTCTTAGGGTGGACAAGTCATTTAACAGACACAAAACTACTTCACAATTATGCTGTGAAGGAGGCAAAAAAATGAGAAAACAATTCCAAGAGAACAAATGACCTATTTTTTTTTATCATAAAATTGGTAAGTATTATAAAAGAGATAAAATCAGATCTCTCCTGAATCTAAGTTTCCTCTCCTATACCACACTGCCTATTAATTTTTAATTCTAATTCTGTGGACAAGTTTTTTAAAATCCTCATTAAGTAGAAAAGTCAATGATGCAGGTTTCCAAGATTATATTCAATGATAAATAGGAAATGTGGGCTCTTTAAACTCCATTTTCATTAAATTTATAAGATAGAAACTGTTTCCTTAAAGACTGGAATTCCTGCAGTTAACTTTTTTAGCCCTAGGTTGCTGAGACTTAGTGTTGTAGATTTTTAAGGACCTTTCTTAGAAGAAAGGAAACTTTGTGGGCTAGACTTCAAAGACTTTGAAGAAAGCTCATTTTGTTTTGAGGTTGCAATGGACTTCAAGAAGAAATATGTGACCAACATTTTTGGCTTCAGACAAAGAAGACAGAAAGGAAAGAGTGAGATAAAAGCAAATGAGTACATAGACCAGAAAGAGAAAAGAGAGATGACAGATAAGAGACTCCTGGGGCTAGACTTCAAAGATTTTGAAGAAAATTCATTTTGTTTTGAGATTGCAACTTCTATGGCTTCAGACAAGGGGGACAGAGAGGAGAGAGTGAGATAAAAGCAGTGAGTGCATAGAACAGAAAGAGAAAGGAGAGGTGGCAGATAGCTGGTAGTTGTGAACTGGTACTAATATCAGGACAAATAAATGATACTGACAGTTGTTGCAAATGAAATCCAGTCAATAGTTTCCTCTTCTCTACTGTTTTTCCAAAGCCTAGCAAAGGGAAATTTTCTGTCAAGAAGTTTCTGTCCCTTTTATCAGCAACGCTCACTCAGGTGAAGGGATACAGACAGACAGATAGATAAAGAGTACTAAATAAAGCCCTGAGCGAATATTGTTAGCCTCTTTATTGCATTTTTATTGATGTCTTGCTTTAGAATCTGGAAACTAGTTTAGGAACTATAAGAGTTAAGTTAGAAATTCAGCCCAGAAACAGTGATGCATTTTTTTGTTCTGTTCTGTTCTGTTTGCCATTTGATAACTTTGTGCTCTGTACCATGAAGTCTCTTATCCAAACTTTCAATAACCTGTATCCATGTAGATAATTGCCAACTGTGCAGAAAGATAAATTCAATATCTGGAAAATTTATTGATTAAAAAGTTTCACAAATTTTAGTTAAGATCTTGAGAATAGTTTCAGTAAATCTGCAAATCATCCATGAGATATTCCAGACTTCCTCAAAACACCCTAACATATGCTTGTTTTGTTCTTTTTTTTCTTCCTTGTTCCATCAGGCTATAATAATACTTTGATTTCATATTCTAGATTTGGAGGCAGAGATAACAGCATCTTGTCTCCCAGAACAACTGGGAGGCAAAGAAAATGAAGAAACATCATTCAGAGATACAATCTTTCCTGTCTATTAAGGGGAAACTAAGAAGCCATTTTTCTGCTATTGTCTCCCATAAACTGAACAGGAGTTGGTGGCACAGATGCTTGGTGTGTGACTCAACCTACAAAACTGAAAAAAGGCACATTCTTTCTACAAAATTCAGGAAAAAAAAATCAACAGCAACTTTGCTTGAGATCCTTGGCCCCTTATTCTATTCCCAGTCTATTTCTATTTGGAAAGGTGTTTATTGTGGTCTCAATCCTCACAATCCCTAACTTAACTTTCTAATATATTTATTTTCACTTGAATTAAATGTGTAACACTATAGATTTTTTTTCCACTAATGAACTTCTAAAACATAACTTAGGCCAGTGTTTATAATTCTTATACTAAATTCAGAGCCAGGATCTAATTTTGGATTACTCCCACCATCCATTATTTTTGCTCTTGTTCACTTGTTGCTGAATGAAGAAGGAGAAAACAATGAAATTAATAGGTTACTTGATTTAAAATGTGTTGCTAATCTCAAATGAGCCTTCACTGCAGGAAGGCAAACATTTTACATCACCCTAATCAAATTACTATCCCATTTTCAGAGTTGCAATTCTTTACCTTTTTCATCTCTTCTCAAATCTCCTATTACTCTCTCAGCTGATAACTTTGCCTTGTCTTTTTAATTTTTTTTTATTTTTTCCATGGTTACATGATTCATGTTGTTTTCCTTCCCTTTTTCCTCACCCTTCCTAGAGCTGACAAGTTATTCTATGGGGTTATGCATGTATTATCACTCAAAACCCATTTCCAAATTATTCATTTTTGTAAAAGAGGGATCTTTTAAAACCAAAACCCCAAATCATAAACACATATGTATAAGCAAAGCAAGTGATAAATCATTTGTTTTCTTCTTCATTTCTACTTCAACAGTTCATTCTCAAGCCATGGATAAGCATAGTTTCTCATAAGTCCCTCAGAATCATCCTGGATTAATCCATTATTTATGAGTAACAAAGTATATTACATTTTATCATCCTATAAGGTTTCAGTCACTGTGTATAATGTTCTCCTGCTTCTGTCTATTTCACTCTGCATTAGTTCATGTATGTGTTTCCAGTTCTTAAAGAAATTATCCTGTTTGTTGTTCCTTAGAGTACAATAGTATTCCTTCACCATCATATACCACAATTTGTACAGTCAGTCCTGGATCAAGGGAAAACCCTCATCTTCCAATTTTTTTCTACCACAAAAAACATAGCTATACAAACTATTTGACAAATTAAGTAAAAAAGGAATTCTACAATTCCTTTTATGACACAAATAGGGCACTGATTCCAAAAACAGGTAGACCAAAAAAGTTAAAGAAAACTACCGAGTAATCTCCTTAATGAACATAGATGCAAAAATCTTAAATATGATATTAGCAAAAAGACTCCAGCAAGTGATCATGAGGATTATTCACTATGATCAGGTGGGATTTATACAGAAAGCACATGATTATCTCAATAGATGCAGAAAAAAACCTTCGACAAAATACAATACTCATTCCTATTGAAAACACTAGAAAGTATAGGAATAAAAGGGCACTTCTTAAAAATAATAAACAGTACATATTTAAAACCATCGGCAAGCATCATCTGCAATGGGGATAAATTAGAAGCATTCCCAATGAGATCAGGAGTGAAACAAGGATGCCCTTTATCACCTCTATTATTTAACATTGTCCTATAAACACTGGCAGTAGCAATTAGAGGAGAAAAAGAAATTGAAGGTATTAAAATAGGTAATGAGGAGACCGAGCTAACACTCTTTGCAGATGATAAGATGGTATATTTAAAGAATCCTAGAAAATCAAATAAAAGGCTAATAGAAATAATCAACAACTTTAGCAAGTTGCAGGATACAAAACAAATCCACATAAACCATCCTGATTTCTATGTATTTCCAAAACAACTCAGCAGTAAGAGTTAGAAAGAGACATTTTATTTTAAATCACCCTAGAGCAGTGATGGGCAAACTTTTTAAAGAGGGGGCCAAAGGAAAGGAAATGCTCATCTGTCAGTCTGTTTCTAAAGCAACACTGTCAAAGTTTCATTGTATTGTATCCTACACATTGTATTCATCAGATTAGGAATAATGTCCAGCAGCCAGATAGAAAATTTCAGAGGGCGACATCTGGCCTGTGGACTATAGTTTGCCCATCAGTGCCCTAGACAATATAAAATACTTAGGAATCTATCTGCCAAGACAAACACAGGAACTATACGAACACAAATACAAAACACTTTCCAAACAATTAAAAATAGATCTAAATAATTGGAAAAACATTAATTGCTTATGGGTAGTAAGCCAACATAATAAAAATGATAATCGTATGAAAACTAATTTACTTATTTAGAACCATACCCTTCAAACTACCAAGAAACATTTTTACTCAATTAGACAAAACAATAACAAAGTTCATTTGGAAGAACAAACGATCAAGAATATCAAGGGAAATAATGAAGAAAAAAAAGGTGAAGGATGGGGGCCTAGCAGTACCAGACCTTAAACTGTACTATAAAGCAGTGGTCATCAAAACAATATGGTACAGAAGGGAGGATCAGTGGAATAGACTTGGGGTAAGACACCTCAGCAAGATAGTCTATAATAAACATGAAGATCCCAGCTTTGGGGACAAAAATTCACTATTTGACAAAAACTGTTGGGAAAATTGGAAAACGGTATGGGAGAGATTAGATTTGGATCAACATCTCACACTCTACATCAAAATAAACTCAGAATGGGTGAATGACTTGAATCTAAAGAAGGAAACTATACGTAAATTAGGCATACATAGAATAGTATACTTGCCAGATCTATGGGAAAGGAAAGATTTTAAGACCAAGCAAGAGATAGAGAATATTACAAAATGTAAAAAGAATAATTTTGATTACATGAAATTAAAAAAGGTTTTGCACAAACAAAACCAATGCAACCAAAATTAGAAAGGAAGTAATAAATTGGGAAAAAAATCTTTATAACAAAAACTTCTGACAAAGGTCTAATTACTCAAATGTAAAAGTTGCTAAATCGTACAAAAAAATCTATCCATTACCCAATTGATAACTGGGCAAGGGACATGAATAGGCAATTTTCAGATAAAGAAATCAAAATTATCAATAAGCACATGAAAAAGTGTTCTAAATCACTTATAATAATACAAATACAAATCAAAACAACTGTGAATTATCACCTCACACCTAGCAGATTGGCTAAAATGACAACAGGGGAAAGTAATGAATTTTGGAGGGGATATGGCAAAATTGGGATATTAATTCGTTGCTGGTAGAGTTGTGAATTGATCCAACCATTCTGGATGGCAATTTGGAACTTTGCCCAAAGAGAGCTAAAAGATTGCCTGCCCTTTAATCCAGTCATACCATTCCTGGGTTTGTACCCCAAAGAGATCATAAGGAAAAAGACGTACAAAAAATATTTATAACCACACTCTTTGTGGTGGCAAAAAAGCCTTCAATTGGGGAATGGCTGAACAATTGTGTTACCTGTTGGTGTTGCAATACAACTGTGCTCAAAGGAATAATGAACTGAAGAAATTCCATGTGAATTGGAACAACCTCCAGGAATTGATGCAGAGTGAAAGGAACACAACCAGGAAAACATTGTACACAGAGACTGTGGTAAAATCAAATGTAATAGACTTCTGTACTCGCAGCAATGCAATGATCCAGGACAATTCTGTGGGACTTATGGAAAAGAAAGCTATCCTCATTCAAAGGAAGAACTACAGGAGTGAAAACACAGAAGAAAAACAATTGCTGGAACACATGAGTTGATGTGGACATGATTTGGAATGTATACTCTAAATGACCACCCTAGAGCAATTATCAATTATATGGAAATAGATCTTGTTTGACGACACATGAAGAAACCAGGGAAAATGTGTGTCAGTTATGGGGGGGGGAAGGGTTCAGAGCATGGAGGGGAGAGTAAGAACATGAGTCATGTAACCATGGGAAAATTTTTTTTCTGAAAACAAAAAATTATTTTTAAAAAAGGAAAATACTTTAAATTCATTAACTAAATGAACTTGATTAAAAATAAATACCAAAAAAATTAAAAAATTGACTTAGTTTTTATATATATTTGAGAAATTAGACATTTTTCAGAAAAATTTGTTATAAAATCCCTCCCCCAATTGTTGCTTCCCCTCGAATCTTAGTTGCATTCATTTTCTTTATATATTAAACCTTTTTAATTTAATATAATCAAAATTATTCATTTTATATCTTGTAATGTTCTTTATCTCTTGTTTGGTGTAAAAGTCTTCCCTTCTTCATAGGTCTGAAAAGGATACTATTCTACATTCATCTAATTTACTTATAATATTACTCTTTATGTTTAAGTCATAAACTCATTTTGAAATTATCTTGGTATAGGATGTGAGATATTCATCTAAATCTAATTTTTTCCAGACTCTTTTTTCCCAGCAATTTTTGTCAAATTAAAAAAATACTGCTTATTATTTTTTAGGAAGTCCAGCTCTTTTATTTCTATACTTTTTAGTGTTTTCAGTAGAAATGTATGCATTTTATCAAACACTTTTCCTGCATTTGTTGAGATAATTATTTGATTTCTATTAGTTTGATTATTCATATGGTCATTTTTGGTGATTGTTTCCCTAATATTAAGCTAGTCTTGCATTCCTGGTATAAATCCCACCTGGTTATAGTGAATAATCCTTGTAATATATTGTTTAGTAACTTTGCTAACATTTTATTTAAAATTTTTGTGTTTCTGCTCATTAATAAAATTGGTCAATAATTTTCTTTGTTTTTGGTCTTCCTGGCTGTTTCCCATAAATTTTCATATGTTGTCTCCTCATTGTCATTCTCTCCCGTGAAAATGGTGATTATGTTTATGTCTTCATCTTTGACCCACCAGTTTTGCAGAATTAGATTATTTAGTTTCCAGTTAAATTTTAATTTGCCTTTTCATAATCCCTCATTAATTATAATTTTTATTGTAGTATCATCTGAAAAAGTTGCATTTATTATTTCTGCTGTTCTGCATTTTGTTGTAAAACTTTTATGTTCAATCAATTCAAATGCAAAGTACATGTTCAATCTTTATATATATACTATGTGTTGCTGAAAAGAAGGTATATTCCTTTTTATTCCCATTTAATTTTCTCCAGATACTTATTAACTCTAATTTTTCTAAAATTTCATTCACTTCCTTTACTTCTTTCTGGTTCATTTTTTGGGTCAATTTATCTAGTTCTGACAGGGAAAGGTTGAGGTTCTCCCACTAGAATAGTTTTACTATCTATTTCCTCCTTAAGGTCCTTTAGTTTCTCCTCCACTTGATGCATATATGTTGAATACTGCTATTTCTCCATTATCTATTTTATCAAGATGCAATTACCTTCCTTATCTTTTTAAATCATATCTATTTTTGCTTTAGCTTTGTATCAGTTGAAGCCCATTAGATTCTACTCCAGTCACTTAACTTTACTCTGTGTGTGTCAACCTGCCTCCAATGTGTTTCTTGTAAACCACATATGCTAGGATTCTGGTTTTTAATCCATTCTGTTATCTACTTCCATTTTATGGGTGATTTCATCACATTTCTATTCACAGTTATGATTACCATCTATGTATTCCCTTCCATTTTGAGTTTCCTCTTTTAATCTTGATCTTTCTCCTTTTACTCTTTCCCTCCCCTCCAGTGTTTTGCTTTTGATCAGTACCCTCTCTTCCCCTTTCCTTATATTATTCCTCTTCCTACCATCTCCCTTCTCATTTCCCTCCTACTTCTCTATAAGGCCTTTTGATCACACCCTGCCCCTTCCTTATTTTATTCCCTTCCCCACCACATCATTTCTTATTCCCCTTCTACTTCTCTATAGGGTAAGATAGGATACTATATCCCAATGAATATGGCTAGTCTTCCCTCTCTAAGCCAATTCCAATGAGAGCAAGGCTTAAGTATTACTCATCGCTGCCCTCTTCCTCTCTTTCCTTGTATGTTTCTCCCCACCAACCCCACCTCTTTATGTGACATAATTTATTCTGCTTTACTTCTCTCTTCCCATTTCTTAGTACTATCTGCTTTTTCATCCTTAGTTTAAATTTTTTTGACATAGCATCCTAAACAGCTTATTGCCATACCCTTTCTATGTATACTTCTAACTACTATGATAATGATAACAATTTTTAAAAGTTACAGATATCATCTTTCCACATATGAATGGAAACAATTTGATCTTAATAAAGTCCTTAAATTTTTCCTCTTTCTTATTTACCTTTTTATGCTTCTCTTGAATTTTATATTTGGACATGATATTTTCTGTTTAGGTCTGGTCTTTTATTCAGGAATGTGTGGAAATCTTCTATTTTTTTAAATGACCATATGTTCCCCTGAAAAAATATAGTCAGATTCAATGGGTAGGTGATTCTTGTTTGTAAACCCAGTTTCTTTGTCTTCTGGCATATCATATTCCAAGCCTACTGGTTCTTCTGGTTGAAACTGCCAAGTCTTATGTAATCCTAAATGGGATTCCATGATATTTTAATTGTTTATTTCTGGCTGTTTACAATATTTTCTCCTTGGCCTGGGAGCTCCTGAACTTGGCTGTAACACTTCTGGGAGTTGTCATTTGAGGATTTACCACAGAAGGTGATCTGCGGATTCTTTCAATCTCTATTTTACCCTCTTGTTCAAGAATAGCAGAGCAATTTTCTTGGGTAATTTCGTGTAATATGAAATCTATGCTTTTTTTTTTTTGTTATGATTTTCAGGTAGTCCAATAATTCTTAAATTATCTCTCCTAAATCTATTTTCCAAGTTTTTTTTCAATGAGATACTTCATATTTTTCTTCTATTTTTTATTCCTTTGATGTTGTTTTATTGTTCCTTGATATTTTGTGAACTCGTTAGCTTCTATTTGCCCAATTCTAATTTTTAAAACTGAATTTCTTCTGTGATCTTTTGATCTTTCTTTTCCATTTGATCCATTCTTCTTTTCATGTCATTCTTTTCTCCATTGGATTTTTTTGCCTCTTTTCCCATTTGACCAATTTTGCTTTTTAAGCTATTGGGTTTTTTTCTCTATTTTTCTTAAACCTGACTTGTTTGGTTTTTTAATTCCTTTTTGAGTCCTTCTAGAGTGTGAGCCTAATTTCCAGTATTTTTTTAGGTTTTGCTTGTAGTTCCTTGTATCCTATCATCCTCTGTTATTTCTGCTCTCTGCTCTGTTTTCCTCATAGTAGCTTTCAATAGCTACTGTCTTTTTCTGTTGTTTACTCAGTTGTTCAGCCTTTTGTTTTATTGGGATTTTTTTTTGCCTGTGGACTGTAACTTGCTGATTCTTTGTTCTGTGCTGCTTTTATTGATTAGGCTGGTTGATCTGATCTTCCCTGGGGCTTCAATGTAGCCAGTCACTGAGGCCCAAAGGTACCCAGCCAGATGGACCTCAATGGATGGGTCTGAGATGCTCCTCCACTGGTGCAGCCCTCATCCCTGGATCCTAAAGCACTATTCTGTGTGCAGCCCCCATCCCTGGATCCTAAAGCACTATTTTGTTTCCTGTCTTCCTTCAGCCTGTGAAAATTGACTCTCTCTCTCTCTCTGCCTACCTTTTAAGTTGTGTTCAGTGGGAAAGCCCCATGACCCCATCTCATTGTTGGATTTGGGTTCCTGTCTTTTTGAAGCACTTTTTACAGATTGATATGAAAAGATAGTCAGAGTAGTTTCATTCCACCCCATCTCTTCTCTTAATGAAAAAATTAAGGCTATTTTCCAAGAGATCCCAATTTCCCCCTTCTTAATTTTACATTAATTAGATGCTTTCTGCCACTATTTATTCCTTTTTAACATGAAGAAGTGGCCCTTTTCCTTTCCAAGGCAAACTCCTCCACATCCACAAATGATCACATTCCATCTGTATTTTCCAGCAGATTTCTTTCTCTATCATTGCCACTCTTATTATTCTTAAATCTTTTCTTGTGTATTGTGTACTTCCCTAATTCCTGTAAACATATCTGTGTTTCCTTTATCCTTCAAAATCTACCTTACTTAATCCATTTATCCCCAATATGCATCACCTTATATCTCTTCTTGCTTTCCCATGGCTGAATTGAGAGAAAGAAGTCTTCAATCAGTAACCCCATTGCCTTTCTTCTCATTTTCCCCTTAACTTTCTGCTGTCTTCTAACCTCATTATTCAAGAAAAAATTCCTTCCAAAGTTATCAATGATCTCTTAGTTGCCAAAGACTATAAAACTGTACATATCCTTTGATCCAGCAATACCACTATCAGGTCTGTATCCCAAAGAGATTTTTATAAAAGAGAAAATAACCTATCTGTACAAAGATATTTAGGCAGCTCTTTTTATGGTGGCAAAGAATTGGAAATTGAGAGGATATCTATCATTTGGGGGAATGGCTGGACAAGTTGTGGTATATGATTGTGATGGAATAGTATTGTACTATAAGAAATGATAAGCAAGATGATTTCAGAAAAACCTGGAAAGACATATATGAACTGATATAAAGTGTAGATGATTAGGAAAAGGAAAACACTGGACATAAAAATAACAATATTGTGCTATGATCATCTGTGGATAACTTAGCTATTAACAGCAATACAGTAAAGAAACCATGAGAAAAATGTTATACACCTCCAGAAAAAGAATAGATGGAATCTCAATACAAATTGAAGCATATAATTTCTATTTTATTTTCTTTGTGTGTGTGTGTGTGTGTGTGTGTGTGTGTGTGTGTGTGTGTGTGTGGTATGTCTTCTTCTACAACATGATGAATACGGACATATGTTAGGGGAGTTAGTGAGGGAATTTGGAACTCAAAATGTTAGAAAATGAATGTTAAACTTATTTTTACATATAATTAGAGGAAAATGTTACAGATAAAAAAGAATGTTAAAAGCAATTTTTTTTCCAAAAGGAAGATATCCTGACTTTTATCCTTATTACTTTTAAGATCACAGAAAAATTATTTAACCTCCATGGGTCTTCGTTCTTCATCTATAAAATGAAAGCCTCTGTGGTTTTTTACAGCCCTTGAACAATGATTTTATGGATTACTTCCTCCGTAAGAGGAAGAAAGTGAGGTCCAAGAATCTTAAGTGATTTGTCCATATAATTAGCATCAGAGGGGGGATTTAAACTCAGGCCTTCTGACATCATCAGTGTGCTTTTGAATGTATTACACTGCCTCTAATCAGCATGGATAAAGGAATTTTGGCATTTCTTTATAAGAAAGATTATGTAGTCCCTGACCCAATAAAAACCTAATTTAAACATCAATAACCTGAATTCTAGCAACACAGAAATATCTTTCATTCATATCTTGCTTCTTGAAACTATGTTCTCTGTAATGTCATTCTCATTATGATCCTAGAGCTCACTACTGAAAGTGATGCATTTTTCCAACTGCTATCTCCACTGTAAGCTTACAATATGTTTCTGGATTGCATAATGAAAATCTCTGGGATTCTATTATCATGTGGCACTTTTAAAACAATAAATTTAATTTGGAACCAAAAAGGTTTTATCCCTTTGACACAATACTCCTTTCACTCATGTAGATTTAAAAGATGCATGACTTAGCAGTTGCTATGATGGAAAAAAATATCATCTCCAGAGAGCCAGCTTTCAGGTGATGAAACATTTCTGAAGTTAGCTAGGCTACATTATGGATGTATGTGATGATCCTTTCAAAATAGGTACTCAGTCCAACACTGAAATTGTAATCTAAGCTTTTTTCAGGTCAGCATGATCTACTGGAATGGATTTTAAATATGTACAGTAGCGTCCATAAGATGATGAGAGAGAAGGAAGGTTTTAGTGAAGACAAGTGACCAAAAAGGTAGAAAAAAATGTAAAAGGATCTTAAAAGACCATAAGAAGAGATAGAACCCATCCTGAGATTTATGTTATACATTTATATCATATAGGTGAAATTCATGGTGCTGAAGCAAATCAGCCTCTAGGCCAATCTACAATTTCTTAGAGTTCTTCCCATCACAATTTTATTCAATTCTTATACTTTACACTTCCTATGGCCTTACTGTCTTCCCTCTATGGTCTTGGTTTCATGGCTAACCAGTTTCACAAAACACTGTCCCTTATAAAATGTAAGCTCCTTTAGGCTAAGGACAGAAATTAACTCTCTCTCCAAGCAATCAAACCAAAACAACAAAGACTAGATGGATTTACAAATTATATCAAATATTTAAAGAACAATTAGTTTGTTTTGTTTGTGTCCTCTGCAAAGGAGTTTTTAAACTGACTTTTAAAGTGGAAATTATAGTATAAAAATGATGAACATGAAAGGTAATAACATGTATACAGTATCTACTAAGCACCCAAAACCTTGTCAGGTAGTTATTATTATCCCAATTTTACAGATTAGGAAACTGAATTAGACAAAAAGTAAGTGTAAATGACTGGTCCAGATTAATACATCTAGAAAGTATCTAAGGCTGGATTTGAACTCTAGGCTCAGAACTCTTATCTACTATGCACCTAGGGAACTGACACTACAGATAAATAAAAGGTGAGTAAAAAATAAACAAACAATCTAACTATTTTTGATGCAATAAAATCATCCATCCCAAAAGAACTATATCCTCAGGCTCTGAAAGAATTGGCAGATGTGATTGCTAAAACACTGACAGTGATATTTGAAAGAATATAGAAAATTGCAGAGGTATCAAGAAGGACAAATGCTCTTATTTTCTCTAAAGGAAAAAGAATAGAGCCTACAATTTTAGAACAGTAATCTTGACTTGGATTCCTGGGAAAATTCAAGAACATATCGTTAAAAAGACGGTTGGTGAATATCTAGAAAGGGAAGCACCAACTGTAAAAAGCCATCATGACTTCCTCAAGAGCAAGTCATGCCAGATTAAACTCATTTTCTGTTATGATTACCAATCTTCTCGATGAACAGAATGAATTGGTATAGTTCAACTAGATTTTATGCAAAGGGCACCATACTATTCTTATAGAGAGGAAGGAAAGTTATGTTTTGTATGTAATCTGATTCAGAAGTAGATAGCTGAATTCAAAGATCAGTTATTAAGGGCTTAATGTCAATATGGCAGGAGGTCTCCACTGGAGCATTCCAGAGATCTGTGCCATTTAATATTTTTATTAATGACTATGATAGAACTTTAGGTGGTGTCCTCATAAATTTGAAGATATAAAGGCAGGAGAGAGAATTAACACAATAAATGACAGTTGGGAACTAAAATTCTATGGAGAAAGCAATCTTACATTTGAGTGTAAAAGTCAAGTTCAAAAGTATAAAATGGGGAGGTATAGAAGTACACCAGTTATCCTTTTATTGTTAATGATATTTTATTTTTCTGATTCTATATAAAAACAAATTTTAATATTTGTTTTTCAAAACATGAAGTTCCAAATTCTCTCCCTCCCTTCTCTATCTTCCCCTCCCTGAGACAGTAATTTGCTATAGGTTATATATGTGTGATTTTGCAAAAATTATTTCCATATGAAATATGTACAACATTTGTTCTGGCAAAATATCTGGATGTTTCAAGTATTCAAAGAACTGTAACATGGAGATTATATTTCTTCTGTTTACCCATAGAGGTAAGAACCAAAAACAAAAAGATACATAAAGAGGAAATTTAGGCTTGATGTTAAGAAATGCTTCTTGTCATTTAGAGACACTTGTATGTGGGGTGAGTATTGATGGTAAATGGGCTGGTATCTAGACTCCCCCCCCCCCCTTGTTAGCTTTCAATGGACCAGATCAGCTATTCACTCACCCACACCCCAGGGAAGACCTGTGAGAGAATAAACTCAAAAAGGTTCCCAAACTATAGTGGGGATGTTGAAGGAAGGTGATGGGGTTCAGTTGTGAACCTAATGGATGAGATCCCACCCTCAGAGCCAGCACTATGGAGACAAGCCTCCCTTCTCCTAAGTTCTAGTCCCTTTGCCCTTCAAGATGGTGTTTGGGATCCGTCTTCCCCTCAGCCACAAGATCAGCCTTTCTCCTCTCCAAGTAACAGCCCCAGACTACCACTAATAAATGAATAAAGATTTATTATAAGGATGAGGGAATTCAGGATAACAGGGTAAGGGATGTTTGAGGATTTTTGAGGAAGGAGGGTACAGGGAGAATTTCTCTATCAACTACGAACCCCACAAGAAGAGAGCCTCTCTGGTTTCTTCTGTAGCTTTGACTCAGAAGCTCACTCTCCCTTCCCTCACAATATCCTATCCTTAACACTATCTAACAAACAGGGGAATAACTGCAAGGAAGGGGTTTAAGAGGGATCAAGAAAGGGTCCCCCAAGTGCCTTCTCACCCAAGTCCGGGCACTAAGGCCAATTATGGAGCACAACTCTTGGTTTCTTCTTTGTTGGCAATGAAGTCAGTAGAAAGGTTTTGCTGTTGAAATCTCCAGATTGCCCCTGAATTTTGGGTTCAGAAGAACTCAGTTCCTGTCCAGAACCTCCCAGCCACCCTCAACCACCCACCCCAAGCCCACCCGAGACTTGAATGTGCTCTCAGGAGTCCTTGACATTGGCAGTTTAGAATCTTCGGAATTTTCACCAAACTCCCTCCTTCACTGGCCCCTCTCAAACGGAAGTCTCAGAGTTCCATGGGGTTTTTTTCCAGTCCCTTCCAAGAGGAGTGCTTAGTGATCCTTGATTTACCCCAATTCCACATTTACACACTCAAAGTATAATTAGTTGCCTCAAGAAATGGTGGAGTTTCTCTCCTTGAGGTCATTAAGTAAAGGTCATATGGCCAATTTTCAGGCGTATTTTAGTGGAGATTCATTTCATGAATAGTTTTGACAATACTGCCCACTGAGATGTATTCCATCTATCAGATTTTGTAATTCTATGATTTTATATGCTATGTAATCTATTTTATAGAATTTATACTTCTATGTAGATAAAGATTTCTTAAGTAATGCCAATCCTGAGTGTCACCTCAAAAATAACACCTGTTGGAAAAATATAGAACCTATATAGTAAGGAGGAGACTTTTAAACAAATTTTTAACAAATGAATAAAAAAGTCACTTATTAAGAACTTACTATAGCACTTTACTGTGCTAAACACTGGAAATACTGGAACAAACATGGAGACAGTCCCTGTCTTCAAAGAGCTCTGGATACCTTGCCTCAAAGTTTATACCACAATAACCTCAACAAACTCAAAAAACAAAACAACCCAAATCTAAAATAATTATTTCTGCATCAATATTAGACAGCAGTATTCCACCCAAAGTATAAACCTTCTAGTGATAATACCAGAGTCAAACTACCTTATGCTTTCTTCTATTTCTGTCTTTCTCCTGTGGGCCAAGAACAGTCATCACAAGTAACCTGACTCATTCATGTTTTAAGGTCTTGTTATGGTGTCTTCTACCTAGTGCTTTTGTAACAATGTTTCAGGGTGAATTCCATTTCTTCCCCAATACACACAAACTCTTACCAGTGGAAAACACTATTCCTATTCAGTCATTTTATCAAAAGGGAGTGCAATTCTGTGATGAGGCAAAGATGGTACAGTGAAGATCTGGTTAAATGGGAAGATGTTTCCATGCCTATGAAAAAGAGGTCAATAAACCTATGGCCAGTTTCTCCTAGAAGTTTTCAAAGGAGGCAGGGAACTAACTAGGTTTTCACAGTCTCCAACTTAAGAAGGCTGAGGCTAGTAAGCCTCAGGATGTCTATGAACATCATGACAATAAAAAGAGGAGCTTCCAAACTATGAGGAGGACTGTCTAAGACAAACTATCAAAGATGAGTTGTGGGTACAGTATGGGATGAAAAACAAACAAAAATGTCAAGAAAGAAGTAGATAACAACTTGAGATGACAGCTTCTAAGTAGGTTGACCAAACTTTAGCTTCCTAAAGAGAGAAAGAATAGTAAATAAAAATTCTCCAAAAGGTCACCATAAAATCAATATGTTTACCTTTGTAATTCTTGGAGGAGGAGGAGTAGGAGTAGAAGGAAGAGGAAGTTAAAGAGACTGAGAAATAGTCATAGAAACACACAGAGATAAAATTAGGCATAGAAAGAGAAAATGAAAGACATATAAGTAGTGATGTATGCATAGTATGGGTTAGGAGAAGGAGTTGAGAACTAAGAACAAAACAAGAATTTGAAAAAAAGTATATAGCCCACTAAGAAAAAATGGAATTCAGAATATAGTCTTAGATGTGGTTGTAAAAAAGGTCTATATAGGGAACCACAAAACATTGTTACTTAGGATAAAATGTTGGACAGGGAAAGGGTAGGAAAAGGATGATTTTAAACTGAAATTTCATCTTAGTAAGAGTCAAAACTGTTTATTGAAGTTCACAAAGCAACAGTTTCTGTGGTAGCAACTGGAAATAAGTGGTGTCTTTCATTTGAGGACTGACTAGACAAATAGTATTTTAGAAATGTAATGCAATATCATTACACTATACAAAATAAAAATATGGGGAATTTGGAGGGAAATGGTAAAATGTATATGAACAATACAGAGTAAAGTAAGAATTATGCAAAGAAAATATGCAATGATCACAATAATGTAAATAAAAAGAACACTACAGGTAAGCCAAACTCTATAATTGTAGTGATAAATCTTAGCCTCAGGAAAAAAATGAGGAAATGTACCTTGTTCATTTTTTTCTACAGGCACAAAGAAAAGTACAAGCAGAATCATATCAGATGTGGTTTGTTTAACTCTTTTTATTTTGCTGTCTAATGGGTTTGACTTTCTCCCCAGACACAGTTGACAGAAAGTAGGGACAGAAAACAGAAATAACCAGGTATTAAAGCATTAATGAAGTATAATGTTTGTTTGTGGACTGTGTGAAAATGTTTTTGAATTTGAAGGCAAGTTTAAATTAGCTGTCTGAAGACTGGTCACATCCTTGGTAGCTATTGGAAAGCTAAGTCTGTCAGTCTAGTTGAATAGCTCAAAGAGGAAAGTAACTTTAAGGAATATGACTTTTGGCAGCAGGAAAGAGAGTCAACTGTGATTTCAAAGGAGAATTACCACTGATAGCTGGGAGCTGATTTGCAGGGAGAAGCAATCCCAGAGAGCCAAGCTGAGTAACATGTACAACAAGAGATGTGTACAAGTATACCACAGGAAGAGAAAGGACATTTGTTGTTGTTCAGTCCTTTCACTCATGTCTGACTCTCTGTGACCACATTTCAAATTTTCTTGGCAAAGATACTGGATTGGTTTGTCATTTCCTTCTCTAGATCATTTTACAGATGAAGAAACTAAGGCAAACAAGGTTAAGAGACTTGACCAGTGTGATACTGCAATAAGTATCTGATGCTAGATTTAAATTCAGGAAGATGAGTCTTCCTGACTCAGGTCTCTATCCATTGGGTCACTTAGATGCACAGAAAGTACACTGGGACCTTGCAGCATTAAAGGTGGGAGTTGCCTTCATAATATGTATTCCCTAGAGGTTTGCTTCACTATTTGTATCTCAGAAGTATATGCCAACTCTTCTGAGTTGCGCCATGTGCATTTTATGAGATGGTTAAAACCAGATTTCTTGGGAGAATGTTTTATAGCTGCTCTTCTTAGAGTGAGAACTTAAACTTTGCTTTATGTTAATTATGTCTCTTGGCTAAGAAGAGTAGGGGAACCAGTGAAGATTTTTAAACTAATTTTGGGAGAATGCTTCTACGGAGTACCTCTTAGCATCTTTGAGAGTAATCATGAACCTGAGGACCCTACTTGAAGTTCTATTAGGTCAGCTGGGAAGGTAGCATAGAGAGGTTCCTATCCTTTGTTTTAAAGAAGGATTCACAGGATACAAGGGCGCTTTATATGCATTGCTAACATATAAAAATAAAGGTGTCAATAATATATAACAAATAAAAATCAGTTAGTTGAAGTGACTGGGTAAATTCTCACAAACCTGACATGATCTCTTCCTCCTGCTGCTCTGAAATCCCTCCCAACCTTCCTCATATTCTTGAACATATTTGGGACACAATGTACTAGATTAATTATTTATTAGACATTTACAGGAAAAGGTCTCGCCCAAGAGTCCTGCCCATGAAAAGGCAGAGCAGGGATGAGGAATTCTCCAGTAGGCCAGAGGAGGAAACAGAAAAGTAGTGAAAATTTTCATAATCCATATTAGCAATTCTTTAGAGAAAGTAAAAGCCATTTCCAGAAACACAAAGTTGTTGGATTAAAAGAATTCCTGTAAAACAATTGAAAGGATCTTGATTATATAATGACATAAAGTAACATAGGAATTGGTAGTGGTAGGGTGGAACTTGGAACAAAAGTGAAAAATTCACTCCTTGAAAGTTATTTTGACCCATTAGAAGGTAACTAGGGAAGCACAGACTTCAGGAGATTCAGTAATATTGTCTGAGGTCAATGGGAATTCCACTGAGAATGGAATTTGAAGAGAAGGATGAAAAACAGCAGGATAAAAATCATTATTTCTTTATGCACAAAAGGACTTTAAAAGAATCCATGTCCTTTAATCCAGCAATACCACTGGTAGGTCTGTATCCCAAAAATATTTTTTTAAATAGGAAAGGTTCTGTTTGTACAAAAATATGTATAGCTTCTCTTTTTCTGGTGGCAAAAAATTGGAAAGTGAGGGGATGTCCCTCATTTGGGGAATGGCTGAACAAATTGTGACATATGATGGTGATGGAATATTATTGTGCTATAAGGAATGATGAATCGATGGACTTCTATAACAACTGGAAAGACTTACATGAATTGATGTGGAGTGAAATAAGCAGAACCAGAAGAACATTATACCCAGGACTGAAGCATTGAGGGATGATCAAATGTAATTGACTTTGCTACTAAAAGCAATTCAATGATCTGGGATAATTCTGAGGAACTTATGAGAAAGAATGTTATCCACAGCTAGAGAAAGAACTGTGGAAGTAGAAATCCAGAAGAAAGTATATGATTTATCACTTGTTTATATGGGTATATGATTTGGGGTTTTGGTTTTAAAAGATTACTTTATTACAAAAATGAATAATATAAAAATAGATTTTGAGTGATAATATATGTATAACCTAGTGAAATTGCTTGTCAATTCTGGGAGGGGGTGGGAAGAGGGGAGAGAGACAATAGGAATCATGTAACAATGGAAAAACATTTTAAAATTTAAAAAAGAAATTTTAAAAAATCCTTTATTTCTATAACCCTCAGGCTAGGAAACAGGAACAAATATCTTTTGGAGGTAGAGGAAAAGTAAAATGCTTCTTAAATTAGATGGTTTCATTGAATGGATTACCAATCTAAATTGTCACTTCAATTCCCACCCCAGAACTTCATTTACCTTTTCCCTCTACCACCTCATCTCAATTCCTAGGTCTGACTTTTTTCTAGATCTTCCCTCCAAATCTCATGTGTCTGATCATCACATCCTCATATTAATATCATATACATCAACTTTTAGAAGATAGAGAAAGATGGAAGGGACAGAATTAAAATAGCCCTTAGCAGAAAGGGAATGTGAATCACCCTTGCTCTTCCACTTTAAACACTTGCTTTACCAGAAAATGTTAGGATGACCAAGGAGAGATCAAGCACTACTGAGGACATGAACAGCACCTGAAAATCAGAATCTCCCTTTTTATGCAGTTGAACATCAAAGCACCCTACTCTGGTTTTCTAAAGAGATATGACTATTAGGCAATAATTCCATGGTCACCATTTACAGACCTGTAAACCAGCATAAACTTCAGCTGAGGTTTGAACATCGATCTGTGGAGACAAAACAGGATACCAATGATTCTTAGACATGAATCTTAATCAAACTTTTTATCACTATCCCAGAGGAAAGTGAAATAAAACTCTGTGGATGAGGACAAGAGGATTCAAACATTCAAGAATGTTTCCATTGTATGGAATTCTCTCTTCCCAACCATACAGGAATAAATGGGGAATAAGAGATAGAGGAGCAGAGCTTACCATCATTGCTCATGTCTATAATTTGATCCCTCCTAATCCCAAATGTTTCACATATTTCCTCAAATTTCCTCTTCATTTCACTTGGCAGGTCTGGAGTCCGGCCTGTAGTTAGTTAGGGTGAGAGTTAGAATTTTGTTGAGTCTCTTTTACTGTTTATTTGCAACAATATATAGAGAAGGGAATGTTTAGATATTTGTGGAGTGGAGGGACATAGTGAATGTGCCTATACCTGGGATCTGGGTGAATGAACTAATAAATTTGGGGATTGGAATTCTCATGTACCCAATGATTTATTGCAATCTGTAATAAGGGGGGAAGGGAGATTCCCTTTTGAATATCAATATATCAATCAACAAGCATTTATTAAGCACCTACTATGTGCCAAATACTATGTGAGTCATTAATGATATAAAGACAAAGGAGAGCTACCTCTTTCTCTCAAGAATTTTACACTCTCCTGAAAAGGAACAATATTTTCACAAATAAACACATGCAGGTGTGACCCCCAGTGATAAAAGGTCCAAACATAGATTATACAAAACATATATAAGATAAATGCAAACTAATGTTTTTTTCAGGGGAAAGAACTATCATCTGGGAGAATTAGAGAAGGTCTTTTGAGGGAGATAGTACTAAAGATGAGTCTTAAATGGAGCTGGAGAAAACAACACGTGGAAACAAGGAGGTAGAGCAGCCCAGTATGATGAATAGCAGTTTTAAAGACATAAATTTCAGAGATAGATGACCTATGCATATAAATGGTGTGTTATTTAGAATTTCTGGGGTTTTATTTAGAAGTATTAAGCCTCAAGATATGTAGATATATGACAACTTCCTGTGGACATGTGGGGGACTTTGAGACTACATTTTCCATGGTCCAACGGGTTTCCTGTTTTGGATGACATCTTCAAGGTAAGCCCAGCTTTAAATATTGGAAAGTTGGTTTTGACTTCCTCTTTGCTATTTGAGCGTGCTCCCTGGGGATGTAGAGGAGTAGGGAAGGTACAGAACGTAATGGCGGAGGTGGCAATTTGAATTTTTTACAGGTGCGTGATCTAATTTTTCTACTAACATTGCTTTAATTAAAATATTATTTTTCCTCATAATATCAGCCTTTATCATTTTTAATCGTTACATTTATGGCAACCACATTGGAAATGTAGCTCTCAATTTTTTAGATAACCTACCAAGCCATGTAACTCTGAGACCCGGAGCCTCAGACATGCTCTTTTTCTGTGCTTGCTCCTCTCCCTATTCTCCCCAGTCTCAGGGCTGCTTTTCAGGGAAAAGGGACAATGCTTTTACTTGCAACTGGGCTTCTAGTACCTTTGCCCAGTGCCCGGGGCCCGGTCTTAATTTTTGCCAATCGTCCCTGACTTGCAGACGCTCCTGATTTTCCTGATCCCCAACTGAGAACTCTGCCACTTTTCCTGACTCCTGATCCCAGGCCTCCACTTTTCCTGCTCCTGACTTGCAGCCTCTTTTGAGAATCCCATGCACTTGAACACCACCACTGCTCCCGAGACTGCTTCTGCTGCTTAAGATTTGGCAAGTATGCCCCCCCTCCCCGTAATGACTTTTAACCTGAAAGATTCTTTTACTGCACTTTTGCCCTCCACGTGGCACCCCCTTCCTCCACATGGGTTTTTCTAAAACCGAACCTAAGCTTTTCCCTAGCTGGGCTAGCGTTTACTCTTAAATTGCACCTCATGGCCTATTTTAAACTTTCTTGTGATTATTAAACTGAAACTCAGGGGAAGAAATTCACCCCATACCTGCTCAGGACTTTGAACTATATATCCCTTAAGCTCAGAGCAGAGACTGGTTATAAGGACCTTAAATTGAACCAGAGGTGGACTTTAAAACCTCAGAGCTGAATGGGTCTTATTTCTGTTTTAAAAAGACTCTGTATCTTACTGTATTTTGCTGATTAGTTTTGTGACTTAATTTTGTTATTTCATTGATTTTTCTGTTGCACTGAATCATTTAAGCTAATGAAGTTTTTGGCTGTTAGATTAATTCTGTTTATAATTTATTGTAACTCCAAATAGTGAACAAAACCTATTAGAACTGGTAAAAGAGGTTTTTTGACTGTATAGCTTATTATCTGTTACACATTGTATTTCCTAATTTATTTAAGGTTTCATTTTTTTTACTGTATCAAAACAATGCTGTTATATGTATCATTTATGAGCATCTTACACATTTTAAAGTTGTAAATAGCTTGATGTATACTAGATTTGCCATCTTACCTATAGAAGCACATACCTTAAGTTTTTATTCTATCTTGATAATTGTGTACAACCTTGGAGATTTTGATGCCGTGAGAATTTAAATTGTAATTTTATAAGAGGTTTAATTAATTTTTTAATTAGAGCAATTGATTTTTTCTTTTTTCTCATTTTGTGTTAATCTTTTTTTTATTTTAGTGATATAAATTTAATGCAAATATATATTTGCTATAATATTAATGCATACCTGAAAAGCCTGAGACTATGGTAACCTGCCAATTATTGGTAAATATTATGGGACTGTGATTTAATGTCTCTCTGTCTGATTCTAGGAGAAGTGCTAAAAAGAACCACAAGGTCATGGAGACTGACCGAGAATCTGCAAAGTGCCAAAGGAGCAAAAGGCCATGCAGGTCATGGATTGCAGAATTTCTACGCCAATACTGAAGGGCTTGAAACTGGGGTTTGAGTTTTGGAGTTGCAGTCTTTTCTAACACTTTAGAGGACGAGAGTCCCCATCAATTTAAATTGCTAGTAAAGCACCTAAGATTGGCTCATTCCCTGAGAAGGTGCAGACAAATCAGACCAGGGAAAGGCATTCCCCGTATTTCTCTTATATAGAGAATGGCAACTTTCTGTAGTCAATGGCTCCTGAATGGGTATTGCAAACTGCTTGAATCACTTTGATTGGGCCTTGATTCAAAGGCCTGTTATAAGTTTATTTTTCCTTACATTTTTGCACATTTTTACATTTCATTCACAAGTTAATTTTTTTCTTCTTTATTTGAATTTTCTTCTTTTTTGTTTTATTATTTCTTTTGCCAATTGATTTCATACAACCCCGTGACTCAGCCATGCACCCTTAGCTGACCTGAGGTACCCTCTTCAGGGGAGAAATGTATTATTTAGAATTTTCCTCAGGGGGTGTGTGTTAAAATTTTTATAATCGTAATGTCTATATTATAATCGATTATATATATATATATATATATATATATATATATATATATATATATATATATATATATTTAACTCTCTTTTAGGAGTAATTTCAGGGGATAATGTATTAATTCTCAGAAGGGAATGCATGTTTTATAATCTATAATGTAAAGTTTAAATTCTTTTGAGAGTAATTTCAGGATAAGAATTTTGCCACCTCCCCAGAATCCAGACAACGAACCTGTTTGGTGAAGACACCTTGAAGATGTCTGAAGAGCCTTCACTGGATCATGAAGATCCAAATTTGAACTTTGGGGTGCAGTTGATTTGAAATATGGAGAGTTGAATGAGTTGAATGCATTTCTTTTGAATGTACACTCTTATGCCAATAGGGGACTGCCCCAAATTGGCTTTTTATCAAAGCGGCTAGTTTTTATCGTCTTTTCTTTTATCCCCAATTTTCTGTAATTTAGAAGTTGACTATGATTTAAGATACACCAAAAAAGACCAGTCTTTTCCACCAGATCTCAGGGGGGTAATGTGTTATTTAGAATTTCTGGGGATTTATTTAGAAGTATTAAGCCTCAAGATATGTAGATATATGACAACTTCCTGTGGATATGTGGGGGACTTTGAGACTACATTTTCCACGGTCCAATGGGTTTCCTGTTTTGGATGATGTCTTCAAGGTAAAGCCTGCCTTTAAATATTGGGAAGTTGGTTTTGACTTCCTCTTTGCTATCTGAGCACACTCCCTGGGGATGTAGAGGAGTAGGGAAGGTACAGAAACGTAAAGGCAGAGGTGGTAATTTGAATTTTTTACATGTGCGTGGTCTAATTTATTCTACTAACATGCCTTTAATTAAAATATTATTTTTCCTCATAATATCAACCTTTATCATTTTTAATCGTTACAGTGGGTCAGTTAGTCTGGAACAGATAGTATATGAAAGGAGGCTCTAATGCTATCAACCCAGAAATATAAATTAGAAAGTCACTGGTGCTTTTTGAGCATTGTGTTAACATGGACAGGCTAGCATTTTAGGAATATTATTTTAATATTTCCACGGAGGATAGTTAGTTTGTAAAAGGGAGAGGACAGATGAAAATCAAGTCAAGTGAGTAGGCTTTTATAGTACTCTAAAGAAGAAGTGATGAAGACTTGAACTCTGTTACTTCTGGTATGTGTAGAGAAAAGACAGATGAGGTAAATGTTGTCAAGTAGAAATGTTGATGAGGTGAGAGAAATGGTGACAAGAATTGGAAACTGATTGGATATGTGAGATGAGTAAAGTGAAGAGTGAAGAATGATTTCTATATTGTTAGGCTGTAAGATTGGAAGAATGGTGGTGTCAGAGCTCTAGGTCTAGAATTGGGAGCACCTAGGTTCAAATCTGGTGTCAGACCCTTCTCAGCTGCCTGATCCTGATTAAGTCACTTAACCCCATTTGCTGGTCCTTGATGCTCTTCTATCTTAGAATTCATACAGTTCCGCCCCTTCTCTTATCATGAAAAAGGAAAGGGGAAGAGTATTAGGACAGGGTCATGGGATACATACCATAGAGTTCTGCTAAAGTAGTCACTTTCCCATCGTTGGAATTATGCAAGATAAATATGGCATGTGTAGAGTCTATACTTTGAAGGAAGACCTTATTAAGTCCATCATCTGTGAATCCATTAAAGTTAGGTCAGAATTCTCATACAATGGGAACAATTGCAGTCTTGAAACTTACTGATAGCTGATAGTTGAATGTCCTGCAAAGACTTTTCCCAGGGATTTCTATAAACTTCGATTCCATCATAACCTTTGGCATTCCAATGAATCTTCTTTTCTATTCTGTTTTTTGACCAGCATATACTTTTTAAAGCATTCTTCCTATCTGCCTGTGTAGTCACAGAATGTTATAAATGGAAGGAACTTTGGAGGTCATCTAGTCCAATCACGTCATTTTACAGATGGAGTTGATAAGGCCACAGAGATCAAAGGACTTGTGCAGAATTAGACAATGATTTAGTTTCCATTTCATTTCTATAATGGCTATGCAATTCTCTATAGCTCTGTAAAGAGGAAGTGAGAAGGTCAGAGGGTCTGACTTATATTTTGCATAGTACAGCCATGATGGAATTAGGACTGGGAAATAAAAGGTTCAAAATATCCTTTCACTACCCTAGAAGGCATTGTTTTGTATACTCTGACAATTAGTCACTTGGTTAATCAATAGGTCCTTTAGTTCTTTTCAGAACAAATTAAAAGAATTGAAATCTTTATTTATACTTACATTCCACTTGCATTTGACTTCCTGGTTCTCTTTTAGCAGACACAGAGAACTGAACACATTTTCCATTTTGCCTGGAAATAAAGATTAGGATTATAATAACACCTCATATTTTCCTTAGAAAATTTTACTACAAAACTATCTTTTGCATTTATTAATTGTAATTTTGCCCAGAAAATTTGTACAGCTTTCCCCCCTTCTTATGCTAATATTATAAACAATGTTGAATCCAAGGTGACTTTCAACTTCTCAGAGAGAAATAAACTGGATACCCCATTTAAAAAATTCATGGATATTTTAAATTCAATTTGAATTTTTTGAAAATCTTCAATTTCTGGTATGGTGGATATGATGATACTCAATTAACCAGAATATTTGATTAGACAGAAAAACCAGTCCCCTCTTTAGTTCTGAATGAAAAATACTCTGGGATAATCACTAGGCTTTTCATAAGTAAAATTGTAATCAGAAAATCTGTGTTCAAATCTGGATCTTCCCCTTACTAACTCTGTGACCTTGGGCAAGTAAGTCTTTTCACCTTTTGAGTGTTCTTTTCTGCAAAGCAGGTATAATAAGGTTGTCCTTTATCTTATAGGCTTATTTTGGAAAAGACATACATTTTCTTTTAACCTGAAAGAACTACATGAATATGAACTATTTGTCACTATATTTCATACTCACATCATTTCAAGAGTTGAACAGTAATTGTCCCTATCAAATCAATAAAGTTGAAATAATCTAAACTATTTGATACTTGTCTGAAAAAAAGATATAAAAGTATATTCAGTGAAAAGATAGGAAAAGGAAGAATCAGATTTTGGTGATCCTGAGAAAATAAATGACATGAAAAAAACCATTGTATTTGACAGTAACTATTGAGAAAAAAAGTCTGGAATAAGGCAGATTTAAGATAATATATTATCTGGTTAAGTGTACACCATAACTCAAAGGAGTATTTGGCTGAATGTTAATGGTCATAAAATTATCAGAAGATAATGTCAAGCACTTTCCACAAATTTACATAGGATGGTTTTCTATTATATAAAATTGAAAAGCAATTTCTTGAACAATACAAAATAGTTAGAATTAGAAAGGAAACATTCAACTGGGAAGGAAAAAAACACCTTTGTATCAAATATATCTAAGTGTAAGATAACCAAGATATATAATTAATTAATAGAAATATATAAAACTCAAAGAATTTTCCTAATAGATAAATATTTTGAGAAAGTAATAATAATTACTAATATTTATAGAGTGCTTAATATGTGACTATACTCAACACTAGAAATATTTTGTTGTACTATACTCACAACTCTTTGATAAGTAGGTACTATTTATTATTATTCCCATTTCACATGTAAGAAAATTTATACAAACACAAGTGAAATGACTTCTCCAGGATCACACAGTGAATAAGAGCCTAAGGTCAAATTTGAACTCAGTTCTTCCTGACTCCAGGCATAGTGCTCTATCCACTAGACCTCCTAGATGGCTCAAGTATGAATATAGAGAAAAGTTGTCACAAAAATTTAAACTATTAATAACCATGATAAAGGACCCTCAAAATCATAAATAATAATTAAAATGCAAATTAAAACAACTCTGGGGATTCATACCTTAACCAGAAGAGTGAGAAAGATGACAATAAAAAGGAATAATCAGTCTTAGAATGATTGTGAGAGGATAGAGCAAATGGATTTCTGATGGAACTGAAAATTATTCTAATTATTCTAGAAAACCATTTGAAATTATGTTAAGAAAATGGCTTCATGTCTGTACTCTTTGACCTATATATCTCCAGGAGGTCAATAATTGAAAGAATATCCCTTTATAGAGAAAAAATATTGATAGTATGTTTTGTATTTGGAATGAATTGTAAACAAAGTTGATAATCATCAATTAGGGAATGACTAAATAAGCTATATCAAATGTCAGAGTGAAGCAAGTATCTTTCTTTCCTCTCTTTCACTCTTCTTTACATCTCCTTAACTGAGGGTTTTCAAGAATATCATCTCTACCTTAGAATGCAGACTGGTGACAGAGAAGTTTGGAATAGAAAGAAACTAGTAGTTCTCCTAGGTGATGTCTAAAAAGATTAAAATTTCCTCGAAAAATACAGGCAGTACTATACCTTTCCTTTATGCAAAAGCTTCATGTATGTGTTTCCTTTTGTAATTATATTATAATAACAATATTATAATAAATATTCCTTTTCCCTTTCACAGTTGCCCTTGATATTCAGAAAACTAGCTTGTTTAGGTTACATGATCCCCAAATTATTGTTTAGGTTTTTGTCCCCTTCTTTTATATCAGCCAATTAACTCAAGTAATGCTTTCCTTTTTTAAAAAATGAGTTACTATTTACTTTTATTTTTAAATATAATACATAATATAATATGTAACATAACAATATAGTACTTAAGATTTGTTATAAATATGTAATAAATTATAATAAGTGTGCTTATTCAAGAGAAACACTATCAAATTGCTCTATCCAAAAATCATTGTCTCATTCTTTTCCCCTTTCCTTGTACAATTCCCCCCTCTTCAAGAAGGTAGGTAATATGGAAAAGGTTATAGATATATTATCATATAACACATATTTCCCTGGCAGTCATGTTGCAAAAGAAGACACATTTTGCTTCTACTAGAGAAAAATTTGTGGAGGAAATAAATGAAGAATGCTTCAATGTTTCAATCTGCATTCAGAATTCATCTGTTCCTTCTGTGACAGTGGATATCCTTTCTTATCATGAGTCCCTTGGAGTTATTCTGAATCCTTACCTTGTAATAGTTAAGTCATTTGATATTGATCATCATATGTTATTGTTGTTACTACAAAGAACATTCTCCTGGCTCTATTAACTTCACTTTCTGTCACTTCATATAATTTTTCCAAGTTTTGTGTGTGTGTGTGTGTGTGTGTGTGTGTGTGTGTGTGTGTGTGTGTGTGATCATCTTGTTTATCTACTTTTATGGTACAATAATATTCTATTGCAATTATATACTACACATATAGCTTCTTTAGCCATCCCCCAAGTGATGGACATCACTTTAGTTTCCAGTTCTTTGCCACCACAAAAAGCTACATGCTTTTATTGCTATATGCTATAAATATGATATATTATACTTAAATTTAGCTATAAATATGCTATAAGTATTTTAGAACATATGGTTTTTATCCTTTTTCTTTGTTTACCTTAGGAAATAAACATAATAGTCATTGGGTCAAAAGATATATACAGATTCATATCTCTTTGAGCATAATTCCAGATTATTCTCTTGAAAGATTGGATCCCTCCACCAACAATGTATTAGTGTTCCTATTTTTTTCACATCACTTCCAACATTTATCATTTTGCCCTTTTATCATTTTAGTTCATATGATAGGTGTGAGATGATACCTCAGAGTTATTTTGATTTGCATTTCTCTAATCAACAATTATTTAGGGCATTTTGGGTATAGTTATATATAGCTTTGAGCACTTACCTTTTAAAGAAGGTTCCTTTTAGTATACCATTTTGTTCACTGATATTTTTGATAAATAACCTCAAGCTCCCTCCTTCCTCAATCTTTTGTGTCACATTTGAGCCCAATGCAATAGTGAACCACTCTCCAGTAAGCTGTGGAAAAGAGTTTGGAGGAGAATTGAAAAATATGTTTCTAATCACATAGGTCCAGGGTAAATTAGAGTTGAGAAAGACCATAGTCCAAATCCATCATTTTACAAGTGAGAAAACTGAGAAATTAATGATGAAAGATGAAGTCTATCACAACCCCAATTCTACCTAGTTTATATAGTATCTTCATAAAATAACAGAAAGATCAGAAGTAGGAATTAGAAAATTTGAGTTTTGATCTTGTCTCTGATTCTAACTCACTCTGGGTCTTATGACAAATTATTTAACCTTTCCTTGTCTTGGTTTGATTATCTCTCCAATGAGATGAATTATGTATGTACTCTGTGTTTCAGGCATTATCTTAGAGATAATATTATTTTCCTTCTTCTTACTATGTTTCTTGGACTTAGATATGATTGGTAGTTTCTACAATTATTTGGGGAGTAGAGAAGAGATTGCCACAAGAGCTGAGAAGCTCTATACTGAGGCCTTAACAATAATTCTCTTTTATTACTTACAAAAGACTTGTGTTCATTCTCTGACCCTAATCACTTGTGGCCCTGGGGCATTCTCTTTCCTCCTTCTCTACCTAGGTCTGAGATGTGCCCTATGGAACATATACAGAAATAAAGTCCCTAATCTACCTTCTGAATACTGTTGGCAGATTTGATTTAAAAAGCAGGTCACAGAAAATGAGCCTGGCATAGATTTTTCATCTCACTTACTATTATAGTCAGAAACAGAAAGGACAGTTTTAAACTATAGCTTGTGGGATTAAGCTTCATTTTTGCAAGAATAGCAACTCAGGATTTCATCATTTTAGAGTGAGAGTTCTATTAGATCATCTAGTCTAACCCTTTATTTGACAATTGCAGAAACTGTCCTATGGGCCCATTCTGTGATGAATGTGTGTAGGGTTAGTTTTCAATCTAGTTAATTAAAAGAAATATGCCATGAGCACACAATCATATGTAACTTCATATTTTGTATTGACTCCAGTCATTGGTAGATGACACAATCTTTGGGGAATACAGTTTTGAATGAGAAGATACAAATGCATATCCTTTATGATACAAACCCTATATTTGTTCTCTTCTGTACATAGAACTTTCATTTTCCTTACTCATTACCCTCAAACCTTTGTGAGACCACTCTTTCCACCTGTTCTTATTCGTGCTCACTTACCTGTGATGTAATGTTCCCCAAGTCGATATAAGCTTGGAGGCTACAGACCAGGGCCAGTTCCAGGATCAGCCCTAGAATTTTCATCTTCTCAGTTATACTCTAATGCTTCAGCAGCAACTGAATGTGTGAGAAGGATTCTGATAAATACTCCAGCCTGGGTGATCAGCTGCCTTTATACCTCTTCCTGGGGCAGGATTCATGATGATGTGGCACTTTGAGGACCCTAATCTCTCAAAGTATACTTTTTTCAGTCACTAGCCAATGATTAACTGCTGACCAAAGATCCCAAGGGCAGATTATCAATGTGCTTTTTGACAACAAAATTGACAATTCTGAAATGCAAATGTCCCAGATTAATAAGCAGTGTGAGGTTGAGAAAACGTCCTGGCATCAATTCAGTGTCTGTCCTAAGAATAAAGAATACATTTCCTGTATACTCTATCTTTGTGACAGCCAAACAATTAGCATTTGTCTACCAATCACCTAAGGAACATAAAGTATTGTCTTAGAAAATGTGGAAAGAAAGTCCAAACAAAGAAATATCTATCAGTGCTGTCTCAGAGCTTTCTATATAATTGTAGAAATTATATAACAATTAAGTGCCTGCTGTGTAGAGAGCACAGTTTTAGGAACTGACCAAATAAATATTTGGACTTTATCTCCTTTGTGGTATCTATCTTCTAGTACACACACACACACACACACACACACACACACACACACACACACACAAATTACCCAGAAGACATAATTCTTTTGGTTTTAATCTTTCAATTTAAAGGTATAGTGAACTCCCAGTGATGAAAATACTTCTACTAGTATAGCTCAATATCTTGTGGACAATTTATCATCTTAAATAGTTATCTGACATAATGAGAGTTTAAAAGAGTTGTGTGAGGTCACTGTATTATTATACGTCAGAGGCCCTAATCTGGCAACCCAATTTCAATTTGTCTTGCAATAAAATCTTACTAAATTTGAAGGATGTTTATTAGCTATCTGTTGTGTTCAAGGCATAACTATAGATGACAGAGATAAAAAGATATCAAGAAAATCATCTTTGCTCCCAAGGAACTTTCATTTGACTGAGCAAAGTTTATACTTTGTATATAAAAAAGTAAATAAATTGTGTGCATATATGTATATGTAATTATACCTGTATATAAACCCACACATAAACTTATATAAATTATTTATAGAGAATGAGTGAGTACCTTTAATTATTAGTAGGGAAATCATACCTCATGCAATCTGTTCTCACATAGGATGATCAGTGCTTGGAAGCAACCACAAGGAGGAGAAAGAAAGTACTTTTTTGAAAGCAAAGTATTAGAAAACTGTGTCCCATATAATGAATAAGTCACAGGCCATTGTGACTAGAATGGAGAGTACGTGAAAAGGAGTACTATAATACAGAATAGGAAGATAGTCTAAAGACAGAATTTGTAGAGATTTAAATGGCAGCTGCAAAAGAAAGTCTGTATATTTTATTCCTGCTTCGGAATCATCATGGAAACACTTTCCCCAAATCCCCTGGCCACTGACATCATGGAACTGGGGTATTGGGGGACTTTTCCCTGAACTGAGAGAGCTGACCAAAACCAGACATCTCTGTAGATGCTGAGATCTCACTGAAGCAGGTGAAACCCTCCTATTGTATAGAGTTGACTGGTCTTATTTATTTCCATGTAAAGATTGAAAATTTTTTGAGGAACATAAAGCCTTACAGACAATGTGGAAATTATTTGAAAGCAAGTAGAATCCCATTGCTGTTAAAATGAGCTAATGTGTTTTAATGTGTTTTTTGTGCTATATACAACATGAGAGAGGGGGAATCTCTCAGGGGCTTGAATGCATTGCCTTCTACCACCCTTCTGGGCTTGAGAGGGACAAATTCCTCAGTGACAAGAGAGCTGAGGAATTTTGAAGTCGTTTCTTTGAATTACTGGAAAGGTTTTCATAGGAGAAGTTTAGAACTGTTTTACAATCCATACAAGGGATCAGACTTAGGTAGTTGCAGACCCCAGGCTTAGGGTTGTGCTTTCAGTGAAAAGCTATAAATAGCTGCTTTTCCAAAATAACTTAACATTACTTCAGTAGTTGTAGAGTCTCAGGGAAATTGTAGAAATAAAAGAGAGTAGCAGTTTCATCTAACAGAAGAGCAGAGATGAAGAAAAGGAGCAGATGAAACCTGGTCCATATAATTTCCTTTAAAAAATTGTCATTAAGGACTGCAGTAAAGAACCATTGCATTCCTGGGCAAATAGATTTCCAAATTTGTAGGCCTAGCTGTTAGGTTTCTGTATTGTATGCTTACTCTCCTCCATAGTCATTGGGAGTTCTGGTAATTGTCACCCAGGTTTATGAGTGGATTTATTTATTTTTAAATTGTCTTCACTTTTGCCTTCCATTAAGTAAAAGGTACCTTATGATTACTAAGTGTTTTTATCCTTTGGATTAGCAAATGAGCATGTTTAATAATTAATAATGTCATCATTAGCTGATTTATTTAAATGGGAAATATATAGGTGGGAGCTTTGAAGCTACAGTGGAAAATTAGAGGAGTATATTCCATCCCCACTCCCCACCATCCACATTAGAGTTATATCTTGAGAAACAAGTAGTTGGATCCTAGTCACTGCCCTTGCGACACCTGCAGGAGTGGATGCAGGTGGGATGATCAAGCTAGCTTCAGCCTAAGAATAGAGAGCCAAAAGAGAGTTAGGAGAGGGGGCAGGGCTGGACCAGGCTGTCAAATTAAACTTCTGTGTATTGAAATATTCTCCTCCTAATGGAAGAAGCTAATTTTTTACTACTTATCAGTTCATCGTATATATGAGAGTCCTGCTTTTTATTTTTTATTTTATTTTATTTTTTTAATTTTAATTTTGAATATTTTCCCATAGTTACATATTTCATTTTCTTTCCCTCTCCCCCAAACTCCCCTAATCCCCCTTAGTCGATGCACAATTCCACTGGGTTTTACATGTATCATGGATTAAGACCTAATATACTATTGATAGTTGGACTAGTTATTGTTTAGTGTCTACATCCCCAATAATATCCCCATAAGCCCATGTGTTCAAGCAGTTGTTTTTCTTCTGTGTTTCTTCTCCTACAATTCTTCCTCTGAATATAGCTAGTTTTTTTTCTCATAAGTCCCTCAGCATTGCTTTGAATCCTTGCATTGCTGCTAGTAGAGAAGTCCATTATGTTCGATTGTACCACAGTGTATCAGTCTCTGTGAACAATGTTCTTCTGGATCTGCTCCTTTCGCTCTGCATCAATTCCTGGAGGTCATTCTAGTTCACATGGAATTCCTCCAGTTCATAATTCCTTTGAGCACAATAGTATTCCGTCACCAACAGATACCACAATTTGTTCAGCCATTCCCCAATCAAAGGACATTCTCTCGTTTTACAATTTTTTGCTACCACAAAGAGCACAGCTATAAATATTTTTGTACAAACCTTTTTCCTTATTATCTCTTTGGGGTATAAATCAAGCAGTGCTATGGCTGGATCAAAAGGAAGATAGTCTTTTAAAGCACTTTGGGCATAGTTCCAAATTGCCATCCAGAATGGCTGGATCAATTCACAACTCCACCAGCAATGCATTAAGGTCCCAATTTTGCCACATCCCCTCCAACATTCATTACTTTCCCCTGCTGTCATTTTAGCCAATCTACTAGGTGTGAGGTAATACTTCAGAGTTGTTTTGATTTGCATTTCTCTAATTATTAAGGATTTAGAACACTTTCTCATGTGCTTTTTGGTAGTTTTGATTTCTTTATCTGAAAATTGCCTATTCATGTTGCTTGCCCATTTATTGATTGGGGGATGGCTTGATTTTTTTGTACAATTGATTTAGCTCCTTGTACATGTGAGCAATTAGACCTTTGTCAGGGGGTTTTGTTATGTAAAAGTGAAATTTGGAAGATGCCATCTTTAAGTATATATATATATGTATGTATGTATTTTCTGGACACGGGGAAATTATCAAACTACATTTCTCGTGGTCCAACGGGTTTCCAGTTCCGGTTCTTTGGGCGTGGGGAGGCCTATGTCTCCATGCAGAGAAGAGTTTATAATCTCCTGGGTTAGGGGGGAGTGGCCTCTTGGCCAGCAGACTGAGGAAGAGGTAATAATGACTGGAGCAGCGATTTTGAATTCTTACAAGTGCGTGGTCTAATGACTTTATCTATCAACATGGCTTTAATTAAAATACTAATTTATATTATTATAGCAGCCTTTATCATTTTTCACATTTATAGTTATAAAGATTTTTTCCCAATTTGTTTCTTACCTTCTAATTTTGGTACCATTGGTTTTGTCTGTACAAAACCTTTTTAGTTTAATGTAGTCAAAATTATTTATTTTACATTTTATAATATTTTCTAACTCTTGCTTGTTTTTAAAATCTTTCCTTTCCCAGAGATCTGATAAGTAAACTGTTCTGTGCTTACCTAATTTATTTATAATTTCCTTCTTTATATTCAAGTCATTCACCCATTCTGAGTTTATCTTGGTATAGGATGGGAGATGTTGATCTAGATGAGTGATTCCCAAAGTGGGCGCTACCACCCCCTGGTGGGTGCTGCAGTGATCCAGGGGAGCGGTTATGGCCACAGGTGCATTTATCTTTCCTATTAATTGCTATTACTTTTTAAAATTAATTTCCAGGGGGCTAAGTAATATATTTTCTGGAAAGGGAGCAGTAGGCCCAAAAAGTTTGGGAGCCACTGATTCTAGACCTAATCTCTCCCATATTGTTTTCCAATTTTCCCAGCAGTTTTTGTTAAATAGTGGGTTTTTGTCCCCAAAGCTGGGTTCTTTGGGTGTATCATGCACTGTCTTGCTGAGATTGCTTACCCCTAGTCTATTCCATTGATCCTCCCTCTGTCTCTTTGCCAGTACCGTATTGTTTTGATGACTATTGCTTTATAGTACAGTTTAAGATCTGGTACTGCTAGGCCACCTTCCTTCACATTTTTTTTAATTATTTCAATATATTTCATATATTCTTGGTCTTTTGTTCTTCCAAATGAAGTTCGTTATAGTTTTTTTCTAATTCAGTAAAAAAAATTTTTGGTAGTTTGATAAGTATAGCACTAAATAAGTAAATTAATTTGGGTAGGATGGTCATTTTTATTGTGTTAACTCATTTTACCCATGAGCAATCAATGTTTTTCCAGTTGTTTAGATCTAGTTTTAATTGTGTGGAAAGGGTTTCATACTTGTGTTTGTATAATTCCTGTGTTTGTCTTGGCAGATAGATTTCTAAGTATTTTATATTATCTAGGGTGATTTTAAATGGAATTTTTCTTTGTAGCTCTTGCTGCTGAGATGTGTTGGAATATATAGAAATGCTGATGATTTATGTGCATTTATTTTGTATCCTGCAACTTTGTAAGAGAGTCCTGCTTTATAAAAGAGAGGTAGCTTAAACTTGGGGGCTTTAAGCCAAAGGGGGTGGCAGAGACCATGTTTCTACTTCTGGAGAAAAGATATTATATCATCTGAGAACTCTGACTGAAGTCAGAAATTGGATGTAAGAAGGAGGTCCAAAATCTGGCAGATAACACCACCAGTCAGAAGCCAGTAAATATTACCCAGAGGCTATATTGCCAGAATTGTAGGAAGCAATGCTCAACAAAGGCTATGTTCAGAACTCTTCTTGCAAAACTCCTCTTACTTATTGCAACCCATTTCTCCTCTTTCCTTCTAACAGCATACATAGCTTATAGAGATTCAACTCTACATAAGACCAGAAATGAGTAGGCCCAGTGGAAGCAGCACTTTAATATCACCAAAGGACATAACAACCTTACTATGCAAGGGCCATAATTTGTTTTTTTGGACATGTACACTTGCCTTATGCATTTCCTCTATGTGTGCCCTAAACACATATGCTAAGAATAATATCTAGTATTTGTATGGTGCTTTAAGATTTGCAAAATACCATATACATCATCTCATTTGATCCTTGCAGCAATCCTGGGAATAGGTTATTTTATCATTCTCCTTATTTTATATATAAGGAAATTGAGGTTTTGAGAGATTAAGTAACTAGTTTGGGGTTATGTAATTATCAAGTGTCTGTGGCTAGATTAGAATTCAGATCTTCCTGACTCTTCATCCAACACTATTGACTATGTCTGCAACTGCCTCATATTCCCAGTGTATCAGCTCTTCCTAATATCTGCCCTGGAACTGTATACTTTTCCCACCAATTGTACAAAGATTTGGGGAAAATCAAATGGAAAATTTATGGGAAGATATAATATCAAATTTTTCAATTTTTCAAAACAAATTGCATTGATTGAACTTCTGTTTTGCATATCAATGTCACCATTTCCCAACATATACCTGCTCTTCCTCTTCCTATTCTACCACCATGAGAGCCATCCTTCATGTTAAGGACAAGTGAGTAAAATATACCACTCTTAAAGAAGGACATTTCTACAAAGAAATTAAGAGTTCCCTTCTCAAATTTCTTCTTTGGAACATTTGGTTTCCATTCATTGTTATCATTTTTTTCCATTTACATAGCTTTACTCATGATGTAAATTATTCTCCAAAGTCCTGACTGCTTTATTTTCTGTTCATGGCTTTTAGGTATTCCAATGATGCTTAAACTATCTCTCCTTAACCTAGATTCTGGGGCAGTTGATTTTCCTAATAAATATTTCATATGCTTTTCTTTTTTGGTCTTTTGTCTTTTGACTTTGTTTTATTTTTTTTCTTAATATCTCACAGAATCATTATCTTCTATTTATTCAGATCCGATTTATAAAGAATTATGTAAGGATCAGTTTTTTAGTCTCTTTTATTAAGATGTATAATTAATTCTCTATTTGTTTACTTTCTTGAATTGCTCTAATTTCTTCTCTCATTCTCCCATTTCTTTTCACTTGATCTTATTTAGTTTTTAAAATAACTTTTTGCTCTTTTAAAGATCAATTTCTTTAACTTTTTTAGAAATTGTTATTGGGCTTGTTCCCAGACTGTGTCTTTTTCCTTTGAGTCTTTGTAAATTTTTTCAAGACATTGTTTTTTGTATTTGTGTCTTGAGTTTTCTTGTTTTAATTAATTGAAAACCACTTAGTGAGTTCACATCTTACTTGATGCTACCTGAGAAGCCAGTAAGATACTTGGAGAGCTCCACCTTTTTCCTCAAACTCAAACAGCCAGAAACTTGAGAGTTCACACACTCAGAAAGGTGTGAATCCAAAAGTGACAACTCAGACAATTTGGAAACTGTGATTGGTCCCCATGAAAAGGGGCAAGGACAGGAAACCACCATAAAAGCAGGAAGTCTGGTGAAGGAGGCTAGTAGAGAGTGAATTCCAAGAAGAGGGTCACTCCAAAAAGGAAGTCATTTTCAAGAAGAAAGTTGTCTCAAAGAAGAAAGTAGGATGCAGGAGTCACCTTCAGCTCTAGTCATTGCCTTGAATGAGTGGATAGTTGGTTTTCCCTTCCTGTCTTCTGGAGATAGTTTATTTCTGATTGAAGGTTAACAAGTTCTGAACTGTAAAAATATTTAGTCAGATAGGTTAATGTCTTTTCTACCCTTTTGTACTTTCACTCTTTCTACCTCTTTTATAAATGAAAGGTTTATAATCATCATATATTTAGCTAAACCATTAATTTTAACACTTACACCTGTGAATTAGGCCTAGATCTCTTGTTTCATGTATGCCATCAATTGCCTACATTTATATCTGTTGGCTTTTTCACCTAGCTAATGTCATGCACAGACATTGGTAGCAAGGAACTTCTGGACAAGATGGAGAACAGCTTGAGTGACAGGGTTGTCAGTTACAGAATTTAGAATTTTCCCAGGGGGCATGAGCCAAGGGCAAAAGACAGTTTGGACCACCACTATAAAAGCCCATGGAGTGAGCCACCCAGGACCTCAGTTTTGAGGAAGGGGACCTTGGGAGTGGGTGGCAAAAGGGTGGGTAGGCCATAGACCTGCTAATCCAGCATCCATATCTCATTATCACAAGAAGCTTCATTACCTTGTTACTATATTGAGCTGTGAGACAAGAATAGCACAGCTGCTAAGAAGAACATCACTATCCCTCCCTTTCTTTGGTTCAGGCCATGGCCAGGCTGGACCAGGGACTGTGAGAGGGGGAAGAGTTTCCAGCCATTATCAACCTACTGCTCTTAGATATAGATTACCTTAGTTCCATAGACTAAGTATAGCATTTTCCCAACACCTCTTTCCTTGTCCTGTTCTTACCCTTTTGAGTTAAAGCAATAAACCCTCTTACAACTTAATCCAAGTGAAGATTAGTATTCCTTCCCAGGCTAGTAAATATCTACAGCTATAGGAAAAGGGATTTATCAAACCGCACTCAGAAGAGCATTATCCATTTAGCACATCAACAACCAGCCCATTTAGCACATCAACAACCAGCCCATAACCAACCTTATCATCAAACCCAACCCCAAGCGTGGGAGCCAGAAGAGCTGTTGAAAATACATACAGCCCCTCCCCAGATACTTGGCTTGGGCACTGTTAAAAGGCAAGGGCTTGGCTAAGCTGAACACCCGTAAGTCCTGGTGGTTACCGGCACATCTTGGGGATCACACAGGCAACCCTATCCATCACGCAGCCTTAGATTCTCCTACTACCTGAGGATCTAGGGCCAGCTTGTCAGGCCAGGCTCGTTGAGCTTGAAGCCCCACATAGTGCCCTTTTAACACAGGGTTACAGAAGCCAGACCACGAGTCCCATACCACTCTTGGGGAAGGAAAGAATTGCTGAGTTTCAGATGGAGAATTTCCCTGGGGTAATCTAACCCAATGGAAAATGTGTTCTTATCTGTAGTGGAAGACACACACACACAACACACACCTGGGGCCACCCAAAATCTTTTAATGGAATCCAAAATCTCTTAAGTACCCAAGTGACCACTATTGTAAACAGATAAGCAATAGCTGGTAGTAGAAACTTTGGAGAAATAAAAGTTTGGCTTCTGGAGACACCCAGACATTATTAATCTACTTTACTTTAAACTTCTGCTTCCACTTCACTACTTCCTGTTCATTATAGGAAAGAGAAAAATCTGATTGATGGATCATTAGTTGTCAGAATAAAAATTAAAAATTAACTCAGGGCCTTCAAAGGCTACAAACTTAGCTATAATATATACCTGCTGATTTACCTTAGAACAGGAGTCCGCAACGTATGGCTCTCAAGCCATATCTGGCTCCACCTCCCGACCAGCCAGTCCAGGCAGAGCCCCAGGATGTGCCCCCAGGGGCCCTTCAGCCCCCGCCCCATATTCCAGCACCTTCCAGCCTCCATCCTCCTCCTTCTGCAGGTGTTTATGGCTCTCACAGCCAAAAAGGTTGCCAACCGTTGCCTTAGAGATAGGATCAGTCCCCCCATATAGGAAGAACAATGAATAATAGCTAAAGTTCTAGGAAGTTTAAGAGCAAAGAGGACTTATTTCATAACCTTTCTGTTTGATTTAAGCAGGACTATGTCAGAAAAGGAGGAAGTCCAGAGAGATTCAGGGTTGTCTGGTGGAATTTCAAAAGAATGTTCAAGAAGAACAACTGGGAATAAAGGACAACTGGGGAAAAAAACCCCAAATCCTCAGGCAATTGTAAAGAGAAGGAGCAATCTAGAGAACAAGATATTGTGACTAAGAGGAGGAGTGAATGTTCTACTGTCAGAGACCCCCTGGACACAAGGTGAGAAGGAAGTTTGTAAACCTGTTGAGGCTTCCCTGACACCTCAACCACATATTTTTAAACAAATGGTAAACAATATGGAGTCCGTGGTTTTGCACATAATTTTTTTCACTTGCATATATGATTTTTTTGTTGATCATTAGTAAGTAAATGATAAAATAAAAAAATAAAAATGTATTGTACTCAAAATTATCCATGTTATAGATCACAATGCTTTCCATTTCTAGTTTACTTATAAATTCCTCTTCCACTCATAAATATGCTCTGTAATGTGATCCCTGTTCTAATTTACTCATGATATCTCCTTTTATGTTTAGATCATGTACCCATTTTGATCTTATCTTAGTTAATGGTGTAAGATATTGATTTATACCTAGTTTTAGCCATACTGCTTCCCAGTTGTCCCAGAAATTTTTATCAGTGATTTCTTATCCCCAAATCCTTGATCTATACTTTTGTCAAATACAAGGTTACTGTATTCTTTTACTACTATTTGATGTATGTCTGTCCTGTTCCACTGACCTTTCTATTTCTTAGTCAGTACTAGATAGTTTTGATAATTACTAGTTTATAATATAACATAAAAACCAGTACTACTATGCTTCCTTCTTTTGCAGTTTTTAAAATTAATTCTTTTGATATTCTTTATCTTTTGTTCTTCAAAATGAATTTTGTTATTTTTTTCTAGGTCAATTAGATAAGTTTTTTTGTAATTTGATTGGAATGGCACTAAATAAATAAATGGGTTTAAGACTGTATTTTTAATATTGCCGCTGTCCATAAATCCTGAGTTTGTTTTGGGAGGCATAATCTCAGGTATTTATTCTATCTGTGATTACTTTATGTATTTATTGTTTGTTTGTTGTTTTATTTTAATAACAAATCTCCACATAAGTTTTCTGAAGTTATGTGATCCAAATTTTCTCCCTTCCCCACACCCAGAACTGGCAAGAAATTCAATTTGGATTATACATGCTTTACCATGCAAAACATATATTTATTTACATTATTCACTTTTATAAGTAAATAATCTTATAAAACCAAAACCCTAAGACATTTATTCAAATAAACAAGTGATAAATCATGCTTTCATCTGCATTTCTACTCCAACAGTTATTTCTCTGGTGATGGATAGCATTCTTTTTCATAAGTCCTTCACAACTGTCCTTGATCAGTGTATTGCTGATAGTAGCAAAGTCTATAACATTTGATCATTCCTATCTGTGGTTATTTAAATTAAATATCTCTATCTCTTCTTTGTTAGTAATATGCAAAATGCTAATGATTTAATGATTTGTATGGGTTTATTTTATATCCTGCTACTATTTGCCAAATTATTTTAAGTTTTAATAATTCAAAGTAACTTTTTAAGTTGAGGATATAGGATTTTCCATGTATACCATCATGTCATCTGCAAATGAGATAGTTTATTACCTCTTTGCCCATTGTGATTCCTTCAATTTCTTTTTCGTATTGGTATTGCTAGCATTTCTAATACATTAACTAATATTGGTGATGATGAGCATACTTGTTTCACTTTCTGATCTTATAGGGAAGGCGTCTAGCTTATTCCCAGTATAAATAATACTTGCTTATGGTTTTAGGTTGTAACAATTAAATTTAGATTTTGACTCAATATGAGAGTTATAAAAGTGGTTGCCATTTATAAAATATTATCCCCTTAATCAAAATGACTGTTAGCAGCTTTTATTTACAACAAGGAAGAGAGAATGAAAGTGGTAAATGTAGGAAGGAGACAGGGCCTTGTCTAGCCTACCACCTTAAGTGCTGCTCTAGTGAAGTCTGGCACAGCCCCAGTCAGGTGTTCCCGCAAGTCCCAATGTCCACGTGGAAGTCCCAGTGGTGTCTTCTGCCAGAAATTCTGGTGGTGTCTTCAGCCAGAGTTCCACCAATGCAGAATAACTCCAAGGAAAAGCATGTCTCTTCATGTCTACTCACTGATGCAGAATCCTAGGGAAGAGTTTCTCCATAAGCCAAGGAAGGAATAGTCTCCAAGGAACCATTCTCTCCAAAAACCAAGGAAGGAAAAAAAGGCCAGACTATATTGGTTTCTTCTTTTGTACTCCTTTTTCCATGTCACTTCCTATCACTCCCCCTCTTTATAGGAGCCAATTGCAGTCTCCCAATTTGCCTAGCATTGCCCAAGGTGGGGACTGGGGGAGCAGTGCTTGTGACCTTTGAGGGAGTGAACTAGTAAGTGATTTGTGAGCTCTCTTACCTATCTAGCTAACCATTTAGGGGTACTTTAAGTTCTTGATTTGATTAACTAAAAATAGACAAAGGGAGAGTTAAATCTATCTTTGCAATGTAGATGCTTCATATCTTTTTAAAGACAAATCCATTTCTACCTATGCTTTCCAGTGTTTTTAATAAGAATGAGTATTGTATTTTGTCAAAGGATTTTTCTGTATCTACTGATATAATAGGATTTTTGTTACTTTTGTTATTGATATGATAAATTACATTAATAGTTTTCCTCATATCAAACCATCTCTGCATTCTTGATATAAATACTATTTAATTAACCAGTTCCAATTTTTAAAGAATTACTTTATTAAATGACCTTTTATATTTCTTTTTCCATTGGACTAATTCTATTTTTCAGAAGTTCTTTTCTTCTGTGAATTTCTGCATCTCTTTTTCCATTTGACCAATTCTTCTTTTTAAGAAATGTTTCTCTTTATTGCATTTTTGTTCTTCTTTTAATATTTGGCCTATTCTTTTTTAAGGTATTATTTTCTTCAGTATTTTTATGGATTGAAATAACCAAGCTGTTAACTTTTTATTTTATCTATCTATCTTATCTATTTGTTTATTTATTTGTTTGTTTGTTTTTAAAACACTTACCTTCTGTCTTGGAGCCAATACAGAGTATTGTATTGAGAGTGAACTGAGCAACCCCCTTCCCCCCACACCACCTACAGTGCCAAAGCTAGTGCACAAGAGCTAGAGTGAGCTTGGGGCACCCATTAAGTCCTTGGCAGCTACTTGGAGTCAACAGGGCCTGCTCCTGAGAGCAAGACTTAAGTCCCCAAGAGGCTGAAGAATGCATGGATTTTGAACACAGACCCTGAGCATAGGCATGGACAGAGATCCTGAGCCCAGGCACAGACACGGAGCTTCAGACAGAGGAATAAGCAAGGGGACCCTGAGAACAACTAGACCTGTGATCTCAGGAGCCTAAAGAGTTCAGACAGACCCTGTGTGTGAGGATAAACCTGAAAGGGCATGCAACTCACAATGGCAAGCCATCCATAGGAACCCCAAAAGAGAAAGATCAGGAAGAAGAAATCTGTAACACTTGACAACTTTTACACAGAGAAAATCCAGACAACAGAGCAAACAGCAGAGGAGAACAAACAAATAATCATATCCAAACCTTCCCAAAATAATGAAAACTGGTCACAAGCTCTTGAAGAGTTCAAATCTGAGATGATGAGAAAGATGGAAGAGATTTGACGAGAGAAGTGGGAAATAGCTCAAAAGGAAATTAACAGGTTAGAAGACAGAAACTCTCAATTGGAGAAAGATGCCCCCAAATCAAACAAAATGGTAATCAAATTGGAAACCAAAATCTGGCAAGAAAATAACAGTTTAAAAGGCAGAATTTCACAATTGGAAAGTGAGGCAAGTAAATTGAAGATCAAAAATGACCAGATTGAAAAGGAAAACCAGTCTCTAAGGGCTAGAATTGAGCAATTAGAAGCTAATGATCTCTCAAGACAGCAAGAGCAAATAAAGCAAAGTCAAAAGACTGATAAAATAGAAGGAAACATGAAATATCTCAATGAGAAAATGACAGATCAAGAAAACAGATCTATGAGACAATTTGAGAATCATTGGTCTTCCTGAAAAAGCAGAAATTAATAGAAATTTGGACTCCATTCTAAAAGAAATTATTCAGCAAAATTGCCCTGAAGTTCTACAACAAGAGGGCAATATAGACATTGAAAGGATCCATAGATCACCCTCTATACTAAACCCTAAAAAGAAAACCCCACAGGAATATAATAGCCAAATTCAAGAGCTTCCAAGTAAAAGAAAAAATTTTACAAGAAACCAGAAAGAGACAATTCAGATAGATATCAAGGAGCACCAATCAAGATCACAGAGGATCTGGCAGCCTCCACACTAAAAGACTGCAAGGCTTGGAATATGATATTCAGAAAGGAAAAAGAACTGGGTCTACAACCAAGGATCAAAAACTGACTATATACTTCCAGGAGAAAGCTTGGGCATTCAACAAGATAGAACATTTCCAAGTATTTGCACAGAAAAGGCCAGGACTAAATGGAAAATTTGATATCCAACCAAAAATCAAGAGAAATATGAAAAAGTAAATAAGAAACAGAGGGGAAAGAAAGAAAACTCTTATTTCTTAAATTTGCCTCTTTAAGGGCTTCAATAAGATCTAATTATTTGTATTCCTATGTGGAGAAATGTTATGTGTAATTCTCTGTAGTGAACTCTATTCACTATTATAGTATTCACTATTATAGTAATTAGAAGAATCATTCATAGGGAGAGGTTGGAGTACTAAATGATCTAAGATGATATGGGTAGTGGGAAAGAGGGGGTGAATAGTAGAGGACACCAAGAGAAACTTGAATGAATAAGAAATATAGGATATTCTATTACACACAAAGAGGGCATGGGAAGGGGGAGGGGATGAATACTATTATAAGAAGGAGAGGAAGAGAGCATTAAAAGGTAATATTTAAACCTTACTCTCAGTGCAATTAACCCTGAGAGGGAAGAGTAGCTATATCCATTGGGATATAAAACTCTATCTAACACTACTGAGAAAGTCAGAAGGGATAAACAAGGGAAGCAGAGGATTGGGGAGATCAAAAAAGGGAGGCGAGAAGAAAGGGGAGGTAACTCATTAGACCTTAAAAATAAAAAGAGGGGAATAATAAGGGAGGGGGTAGAAAGGGAAATAAATTAAGGGAGGGGCAAGGGTTACGGACTTAAAGCAAACCACTGGTTTAAAAGGAAATAATGTAAGAAGAAAGGGTAGAACTAGGAGATGATACTAAAATGTTGGGGAATACAAAACTAATAATAATAACTCTGAATGTGAATGGGATGAACTAGCCCATAAAATGGAAGCAAATAGCAGAGTGGATTAGGAACCAAAATTGTATCATATCTTGTCTACAAGAAACACATAAGGTGGGTGGACATACACAGGTTTAAGGTAAAGGGCTTGAGCAAAATCTTTTGGCCTTCAAATGAGAAAAAGAAGGCAGCAGTGGAGATCATGATTTCTGACAAGGCTAAAGTAAAAATAGATATGATTAAAAAAGACAGGGAAGGTAATTACATTCTGATAAAACGCAGTATAGATAATGAGGAAATAACAGTGCTCAATATATATGCACCAAATGGCATAGCATCCAAATTCGTAAAGGAGAGACTGGCAGAGCTCAAGAAGGAAATAGATAGCAAAACCATAGTAGAGGGAGATGTAAACATTCCTCTTTCAGATCTAGACAAATCAAACCAAAAAATAAATGAGAAAGAGGTAAGAGAGGTGAATGAAGTCCTAGAAAAATTAGATTTAATAGATATGTGGAGAAAAATAAATAGGTCATAGAAACATTGCAAACAAATGCAAAAAGGCAGAAATAATAAATGTAAGCTTCTCAGATCATAATGGGATAAAAATAATAATTAGTAAGGGCACCTGGACAGGCAAATCAAAAACTAATTGGAAATTAAATAATATGATTCTCCAAAACCAGCTAGTCAAAAAAGAAATCATAGAAACAATCAACAATTGCATTGAAGACAATGACAATGATGAGACATCCTACCAAACTCTGTGGCATGCAGCCAAGGCAGTACTCAGGGGGAAATTTATATCCTTGAGTGCATATATTAACAAATTAAGGAGGGCAGAGATTAATGAATTGGACATGCAACTTAAAAAACTAGAAAGTGAGCAAATTAAAAATTCCCAGATGAAAACTAAATTAGAAATACTAAAAACCAAGGGAGAAATTAATAAAATTGAAAGTAAAAGAACTATAGAATTAATAAATAAGACTAGAAGCTGGTATTTTGAAAAAACAGATAAAATAGACAAAGTACTGGTCAATCTAATAAAAAATGAAAGAAGAAAACCAAATTGACAGTATCAAAGATAAAAGGGAGACCTCACCTCTAACTAAGAGGAAATTAAGGCAATCATTAAAAACTATTTTGCCCAAGTATATGGCAATAAATTTAGCAATCTAGGTGATATGGATGAATATCTTCAAGAATATAAATTACCTAGATTAACAGCATATCCCATATCAGAAAAAGAAATTGAACAAGCCATCAAAGAACTCCCTAAGAAAAAATCGCCAGGGCCTGATGGATTCAAAAGTGAATTCTATCAAACATACAAAGAGCAACTAATCCAGATAATATACAAATTATTTGATATAATAAGCAATGAAGGAGCCCTACCAAATGACACAAATATAGTACTGATTTCAAAGCCAGGCAGATCAAAAACAGAGAAAGAAAACTACAGACCAATCTCCCTAATAAACATAGATGTAAAAATCTTAAATAGAATACTAGCAAAAAGACTCCAGCAAGTGATCACGAGGGTTATTCATTATGATCAGGTAGGAGTTATACCAGGAATGCAAGGATGGTTCAACATTAGGAAAACCATTCACATAATTGACCATATCAACAAGCAAACCAACAAAAACCACATGATTATCTCAATAGATGCTGAAAAAGCCTTTTACAAAATACAGCATCCATTCCTATTGAAAACACTGAAAAGTATAGGAATAGAAGGACCTTTCCTAAAAATAATAAACAATATATACCTAAAACAATCAACAAGCATCATATGCAATGGGGATAAATTAGAAGCCTTCCCAGTAAGATCAGGAGTGAAACAAGGATGCCCATTATCTCCTCTATTATTCAACATAGTACTAGAAACCCTAGCAGTAGCAATTAACGAAGAAAAAGAAATTGAAAGTATCAAAATAGGCAATGAGGAAACTAAGCTATCACTCTTTGCAGATGATATGATGGTCTACTTAAAAAATCCTAGAGAATCAACTAAGAAGCTTGTAGAAATAATCAACAACTTTAGCAAAGTTTCAGGATACAAAGCCAATGCACATATATTATCAGCATTACTATACATTTCCCTAGAAAGGTTCCAATTGAACCTGATGTCATTGGCCCCAAGGGTATGTGGACAGCCCTACTTTGTTCTCACAGATTTTAACACAAGATTTAGCAAATATAAAGTTTAAGGAAATATAAATATATAAAGTTTAAGGAAAGCTGTTTGTTACACTTTGAGGATGATCTGCTCTCAGCCTCACTAAATGCCACAGTATGCCAGGAAGATAGCAAGCATCTCCTTTTAGAGTTGCATAAGAGAGTCCACAGGGTCTCAAAGTAAAGGTTCAGTGATGTCTCCACAAAGTAAAATATTTAGGGTTTATTTTGACTCCTGGTGCCCACTCCATTTCCCAGAAGTGCATTGAAGATATTCAGAAATTGAGTGCACCCTCCACTAAGAAACAATTGAGGGCAATTCTTGGAGCAACAGGTTTTTGTAAGCAGTGGATCCCTTGCTATAGGGAAATCACTAAACCTCTTATAGCACTGACAAAAATGTCAGTCCCTGAAACACTTAAATTAGAGGTGGAACACCTGTCAGCTCTTTCTAACCTAAAACTGGCTATCCTGTCTTCCCCTGCTCTAGGCATCCGAGATTACATCAAACCATTTACTTTGTATACACAAACAGAGTTGGATAGCTTTAGGTGTTCTAACTCAAACTTTGGGACTTGCTCAGTTCCTAATTGCTTATTATTTGGCCCAACTGGACCGAGTAGCTTCAGGAACACCACCATATCTTAGAGGCATATCTGCCACAGCCTTGCTAGCAACTAAATCTGATGATTTAGATGTGGGATGCCCTTTAACCATAATATGCCCACATGAAGTCTAAGAATTGTTGCTAAGACATAGAACACAAGCATTTTCTGATCAGAGACTTGCAAGGCATGAAGTAAGGTTGTTAGGTAGTGAAAATATTACCTTAAAACACTATACAGTTCTTAGTCCTTCTACCTTGCTTCCAGATTTATCAGTTTCAGGAGAACCTTTGCATGGATGTCAATCTTTAGTGTCCCTGGCAGAAAAGCCTTGACATGATCTCCTGGACACTCCTTTAGACAATCAAGATTTAGTCTTATTCCCTGATGGTTCTTCATTCATGAGGAATGGCATACACTACACTGGAGCTGCTGTAGTCACAGAATTTGACACTCTTTGGTCAGCTTCACTGGCCTCAAATATAAGTGCTCAAGGTTCAGAACTGATAGCTCTAAAACATGCCAATATAATTGCCAAAGATAAGAAGGCAATAATTTATACAGACTCTAAATATGCATTTGGAAAATGTCAAACAGTGGGTATACTATGTCTTTAAATGGGGATTTTTTAACCTCAGGTAGAAAATGTATAGCAAATGCAGAAATTATTAATGATGTTCTTTCTGCTCTTCAGCTCCATGAAGCCATAGCTGTAGTTCATTGTCCTGCCCATACAGGCAGCACTGAACCTTCTCTATGGGGGATGACCAGGGAGATACCACTGCAAATCTAGAGGCCTTAGAAAGGCCTGAGTTAATTTTAACATTGGCAAGTAGTGATGACTTAAATTTGTCCCTTTCTTATAATGAAAAGGAAGTGGGGAAATGGAAGCATAAATTTAAAGCAAAATTGATAAATAGAGTATGGGTATCATCTGAAGGAAAACTCTTGCACCCTAGAAGTTTTTATCACCAAATATGTTAATCCATTCACAAAAATGGTCACTTCGGTACCCAGGGCATTGTAGACCCTGTTAAAAAGACTATGGATAGCTCCTGGTATTACTACCATAGCCTCTAAAGTGTGTACAGCCTGCTCCACCTGCCAAGCATTATAATCAGCACTCCTTTCATGGCAAAGGTTTTGGTGAGCATCCTCTGGCTTAGATATCTTTTGAACACATACAAATAGATTTTATCACTATGCCAAAAGCTGGACAGTATAAATTTTTCTGGTCTTAGTGGATCATCTGACCAGATGACCTGAAGTGTTTCCTACTGCTCCAGCAACAGCAGTTTTTATTGTCAAGGTGTGTGGGAAGCCAATAAGAGACAGTCTCAAATAGATAAAAATCTTAGACTCCTTTTTTGACTCCTTTTCTGATCCACACCTTTCCTTATTAATAAGCTTTAAGTTCCTAGCAAACCAAAAGTTAAGAGGTTGACAATTTCTCTCCAAGACTAAAGACAGAAATTAAACAAAAGGCTGCCTGGACTCTGAATCTGTTTCTAGACACGTCAAGGTCAATAATGGACAAAATTTAGACAAAACCTCCTCCAGTAGGGGCTATTCATCCCTGAGAAAGTACTACCAGAATTAGCTTTTGATAATGCGCCAGCCAAAATTCAGTCTTGGCCTTGTTCTATTCTGAAGTCAAATGTGATTTTTTTGTGTTTTGATATGACATAATTTGTAGCTTCTCCACATCTGTGAAGTTTTAGGGGGTTCTTTTGTATGAAATGAGTTTTGAAATATATATAATAAACTCCATGCTACTGGAGACAGAGCTAGAAGCATGAGCTTCCGTGTCCTTACTTCTTATCAACTAAGCCATCTTTATCAGATTATCTGGAGATGATAAATAGATCTCCAGAAAGGTGCTCTTAAAAGAGATTATTCCTCCATTCAGCCTGCCAGCATGAATTGATTCAGACAGAGGAACCCATTTTACTAAGTTGGTTTTATCTTGGATTTATTCTTCTTTGGTGATAACTCCCAAATTCCATAACCCTCTTAGCCCCCCTTAGCTGATGCAAAATTCCACCAGGTTTTACATGTATCATTCATTAAGACCTAATTCCATAATATTGATAGTTGGACTAGAGTTATTGTTTAGCATCAAGATCTCTAATAATATCCCCATAAGCCCATGTGTTCAAGCAGTTGTTTTTCTTCTGTGTTTCTTCTCCCACAGTTCTTCCTCTAAATGTGGCTAGTTTTCTTTCTCATAAGTCCCTCAGCCTTGCTCTGGATCCTTGCATTGCTGCTAGTAGAGAAGTCCGTTATGTTCAATTGTACCACAGTGTATTAGTCTCTGTGTACAATGTTCTCTTGGATCTGCTCCTTTCACTCTGCATCAATTCCTGGACGTCATTCCAGTTCACATGGAATTCCTCCAGTTCATTATTCCTTTGAGCACAATAGTGTTCCATCAACAACAGATACCACAATTTGTTTAGCCATGCCCCAATCGAAGGGCATTCTCTCATTTTACAATTTTTTGCCACCACAAAGTGCATGACTATAAATATTTTTGTACAAGTCTTTTCCCTTAATTTCTCTTTGGGATATTAATCAAGCAGTGCTATGTCTAGATCAAAAGGCAGATAGTCTTTTTAAATCCCTTTGGGTATAGTTCCAAATTGCCATCCAGAATGGCTAGATCAGCTCACAACTCCACCAGCAATGGATTAAGGTCCCAATTTTGCCATGTCCCCTACAACATTCATTACTCTCCCCTGCTGTCATTTTAGCCAGTCTAATAGGTGTGAGGTGATACCACAGAGTTGTTTTGATTTTCATTTCTCTAATTATTAAGAATTTAGAACACTTTCTCATGTGTTTATTAATAGTTTTGATTTCTTTATCTGAAAATTTCCTATTCATTTCCCTTGCCCATTTATTGATTGGGGGATGGCTTGATTTTTTCTACAATTGATTTAGCTCCTTATATTTTTGAATAATTAGACCTTTGTAAGAGATTTTTGTTATAAGGATTTTTCCCCAATTTGTTGATTCCCTTTAATTTTGGTAGCATTGGTTTTGTCTGTACACAAACTTTTTAGTTTAATGTAGTTAAAATTATTTATATTTTCTATTTTTTTCTAGCTCTTACTGGGTTTTAAAATCTTTCCTTTCCCAGAGATCTGAAAAGTATACTATCCTGTGCTCACATAATTTACTTATAGTTTCCTTCTTTATATTCAAGTCATTTACCCATTCTGAGTTTATCTTGGATTGGGGTGTGAGATGTTGATCTAGACCCAGTCTCTCCCGTATTGTTTTCCAATTTTCTCAGCAATTTTTGTCAAATAGGGGGTTTTTGTTCCAAAAGCTAGGTTCTTAGGGTTTATTGAAGATTGTCTTGCTGAGGTTGCTTACCCCTAGTCTATTCCACTGATCCTATCTTCTGTCTCTTTGTCAGTACCATATTATTTTGATGACTACTGCTCTTTAGTACAATTTAAGATCTGGTCCTGGTAGGCCACCTGCCTTCATATTTTTTTATTATTCCCCTTGATATTTCTGGTCTTTTGTTCTTCCAAATGAACTTTATCATTTTTTCTAATTCAGTAAAAACATTTTTTGGTAGTTTGATAGGTATAACACTAAATAAGTAAATTAATTTGGGTAGAATAGTCATTTTTATTATGTTAGCTCGTCCTACCAAAGAGCAGTCAATGTTTTTCCAATTGTTTAGATTGTTTTAATTGTGTGGTAAGGTTTTTGTAGTTATGTTCGTATAATTCCTATGTTTGTCTTGGCAGATAGATTCCTAAGTATTTTATATTGTCTAGGGTGATTTAAAATGGAATTTCTCTAACTCTTGCTGCTGCAATGTGTTGGAAATATATCTATATATATATAAATGCTGATGATTTATGTGCATTTATTTTGTATCCTGCAACTTTGCTAAAGTTGATTATTTCCACTAACTTTTTCGTTGATTCTCTAGTATTTTTTAAGTAGACCATCATATCATCTGCAAAGAGTGATGGCTTGGTCTCCTCATTGCCTATTTTAATACCTTCAATTTCTTTTTCTTCCCTAATTGTTACTGCTAATGTTTACAGTACAATGTTAAATGATAGAGGTGACAATGGGCATCCTCGTTTCACTCCTGAGCTTAATGGGAATGCTTCTAATTTATCCCTATTGCAGATGATGTTTGTTGATGGCCTTAGATATATGAAAGTCCCTTCTACTCTTGAACTTTCTAGTGTTTTCATTAGCAATGGGTGTTGTATTTTGTCAAAGTCTTTTTCAGCATCTATCGAGATAATCATGTGGTTTTTGTTGGTTTGTTTGTTGATATGGTCAATTATGTGAATGATTTTCCTAATGTTGAACCATCCTTGCATTCCTGTTATAAATCCCACCTAATCATAATGAATAACCCTCGTGATCACTTGCTGGAGTCTTTTTTCTAGTATTCTGTTTAAGATTTTTGTATCTATGTTCATTAAGGAGATTGTTCTCTAGTTTTCTTTCTCTGTTTTCAATCTACCTGGCTTTGAGATCAGTCCCATATTTGTGTCATAAAAGGAGTTTGGTAGAACTCCTTTGCTTATTATTTCAAATAGTTTGTATAGTATTGGAATTAGTTGTTCTTTGAAGGTTTGATAGAATTCACTTCTGAATCCATCTGGTCCTGGGGATTTTTTGTTAGGGAGTTCTTTGATGGCTTGTTTAATTTCTTTTTCTGATATGGGATTATTTAAGTATTCTAGTTCTTCTGCTGTTAATCTAGGCAATTTATATTTTGTAATTGTAAATGAAAATATTCATTCATATCACCTAGACCGCTATATTTTTTGCCATATAATTGGGCAAAAGAGTTTTTAATGATTGCCTTGATTTCCTCTTCTTTAGAAATGAGGTCTCCCTTTTTATCTCTGATACTGATAATCTGGTTTTCTTCTTATTTTTTTAATTACATTGACCAGTACTTTGTCAATTTCATTCATTTTTTCAAAGTATCAGCATCTAGTCTTATTTATTAATTCAAGAGTTCTTTTACTTTGACTTTTATTGATTTCTGCTTTGATTTTTATAATCTCTAATGTAGTCTTTAACTGGGGAATTTTAATTTGTTCCCTTTCTAGTTTTTTATTTGCACGCCCAATTTATTGATCTTTGCCCTCACTGATTTGTTAATATGTGAATCCAAGGATATAAATTTCCCCCTGATTACTGCTTTAGCTGCATCCCACAGATTTAGGTAGGATGTCTCATCATTGTCATTCTCTTCAATAAAATTATTGTTTCTCTAATTTGGTCTTTAACTAACTGATTTTGGAAAATCTTATAATTTAATTTCCAATTAGTTTTTCATTTGCCTATCCATGTGCTGTTACTAATTATTATTTTTATTGCATAATGATCTGAAAAGGTTACATTTATTATTTCTATGCCCTATTACATGGTCAATCTTTGTGAATATACCATGTGCAGCTGAAAAGAAAAAGTCTCTATTCATTTTTCTCCAAATATCTATTCATTCTAATTTTTCTAGTATTTCATTCACCTCTCTTATCTCTTATTTATTTTTTGTTTAGATTTATCTCGATCTAAAAGAGGAATATTTAGATCTCCCACTAGTATAGTTTTGCTCTCTATTTCCTTCTTGAGCTCTGCCAGTTTCTCCTTTAGAAATTTGGATGCTATACCATTTGGTGTGTACATGTTGAGTACTGTTATTTCCTCATTGTCTATACTGCCTTTTATCAGGATGTAATTAGCTTCCCTATCTCTTTTCATCAGATCTATTTTTACTTTGGCTTTGTCAGAAATCATGATTGCCATTCCTGCCTTCTTTTTCTCAGTTAAAGCCCAAAAGATTTTGCTCTCGCCATTGACCTTAACCCTGTGTATATCCACCCGCCTAATGTGTTTTTCTTGTAGAAAAAGTATGGTAATATTTTGTTTTCTAGTCCACTCTGATAGTTGCTTCTGTTTTGTGGGCAAGTTCATTCCATTTATATTCAGAGTGATAATTATCAGCTGTGTATTCCTCACCATTTTTGTATCCTCTCCTAGTTCTACCCCTTCTTATGCTATTTCTTTTTAAACCAGTGGTTTATTTTAAATCAGACCCCCTTGTCCCCTCTGTTGTTTTACTACCCTTTCTTCCTCCTCTCTTTTTATTCCGCTCTTTTTATTTTTTAAGGCCTAATGAATTCCTTACCCCTTCACTTCCCCTCCCTTTGTGAACTTCCCACCCCACTACCTCCCTTGGTTTATCCCTTCTCACTTTATCCATAGGGTTAGATAGAATTTGACATCCCAATGGATCTAGTTATTCTTCCCTCTCAGGATTAATTCTGCTGAGAGTAAGGTTTAAGTATTTCTTATTAATGTTCTCTTCCTCTCCTTCTTATAACAATATTTATCCCCTTCCCCTTCCTATCCCTTCTTTGTGTGGTATAGATTATCTCTTTTTCTTATTCCTTCAAGTTTCTCTTTTGTGCAGTCTTCTATTCCCTACTCCCACTTTTCCTCCCCATATCATCTTAGATCATTTAGTACTCCAACCTCTCCTTTTGTATAATTCTTCTAAGTACTATAATAGTGAGTACAATTTTTTAGAATTACACATAATATTTCTCCATGTAGGAATACAAATAATTTGATCTTATTGAATCCCTTGAAGAAGGAAATTTAAAGATAAGAGTTTTCTTTCTTTCCCCTCTCTTATTTACCTTTTCATGTTTCTCTTGGTTTTTGTGGTTGGATATCAAACTTTCCATTTAGTCCTGGTCTTTTCTGTGCAAATACTTGTAAATATTCTATTTTGTTGAATGCCCATACTTTCCCCTGGAATTATATAGTCAGTTTTGATGGGTAGGTGAACCTTGGTTGTAGACCCAATTCTCTTGCCTTCCTGAATATCATATTCCAAGCTTTGAAGTCCTTCAGTGTGGAGGCTGTCAGATCCTGTGTGTAATCCTGACTGGGGCTCCTTGATATCTGAATAGTCTCTTTCTGGCTATTTGCAATATTATCTTCTTAGCCTGAAAGCTCTTGAATTTGGCTATAACATTCCTAGGGGTTATCTTTTGAGGATTTAATGTAGGGGGTGATATATGGATTCTTTCGATGTCTATTTTGCCCTATTGTTCAAGAATATAAGGGCAGGTTTTTGGGGATCATTTCTTGTAATATGATGTAAAGGCTTTTATTTTGTTCCAGCCTTTCTGGTAGACCAGTAATTCTCAAATTGTCTCTCCTGTTTTCTATGTCAGTTGTCTTTTCAAATGTCTTTTCAAAGAGATATTTCATATTTCCTTCTATTTTGTCATGCTTTTGATTTTGCTTTATTAATTCTTGCTGTCTTGTGAGGTCGTTAGCTTTTACTTTCTGAATTCTAATCTTTAAAGACTGATTTTCAGCTATGATCTTTTAAGTTGCCTTTTTGGTTTGGTCTATCTTACTTTTCATGGCTTCTAGCAGGTCAATTTTGGTCTCCAATTTGTTTACTATTTCATTTGATTGCTTTGCCTCTTTTACATGTAGGCAATTTTGTCTTTTAAGCTGTTGTTTTCTTTTTGAATTACTTTCATTTCTTTTCCCCACTTTTCTTCCCATTTTTCTTCAATCTATCTTACTTGGTTTTTGAACTCCTTTGGGAGGGGGAGTTTGGATGTTTTTGCTTGTTTGTTACTCTCTCCTGTTGCTTCTCTATTTTGCTCCTTTTTTCCATAGAAATTATCCAGGGTCAAAAGTTTTTGCTGTTGCTGCTTATTTCTTTTGCTACTTGTGGATTATAGTCCTGTGTGTTGGTGGACATTGCTTTCTTAGCTTTTGTTTCATAGGGCTTTGTCTTTGTAGTATCTTCCCTTCCCAGTCAGAAGATTGAATGAGGACACGTAAATCTGTGATCATCTTCATGTGGCATGCTTTAAAGTGTTTTGCCCTGAGGCTAGCCCTAGCTGCCTCAGCTATGCTCTTCTACCTAAGCACCATGCTCTGCTGCCCAGGCTCCATGCTCTTCAGCCTTGAATCTTAAGTCTCACTGCCAAGTCCTTGCACTACCCTCAGGGATATGTCTGTGGTGCTTTCAGCCAGCTCCCAAGAATTTAGAAATTGTCCTAGCCCATGCTCTGTCTCTTGTGTAGTAGGTGTTGTGGGGGAGGGGTGATCAGTTTGTGCTTTAATGTATTTTTGTCCACTTATAGTATGTAAATCCTTAATTACTGCCTACCTTTAAGGCTGCATCTAGTGGGAAAGCCCCTTTAGTCATCTTTGTTTGATTTCTGTCCTTTTAAGATACTTTGTAATGAGCAGTTGAAAGGGGATTCAGAAGACTCCTGCTACATGCCACCATCTTAGCTTAATCCCCAAAGGTAAGGCCCTAAAGTCCTTTTAGTAATAACTTGGGGAAATATCCTAAACAGCATACTATACTTTGTTGTAAAGAAAGACCCATTAGGTTGATGAGTGCAAGATAACCATTAATGACTATTATTTCGTTAAAAAGGTATCAGTATTGGGGGCAGCTGGGTGGCTCAGTGGATTGAGAGCCAAACCTAGATATGGGAGTTCCTAGGTCCATATCTGACCTCAGATACTTCCTAGCTGTGTGACCCTAGGAAAGTCATTTTATATCCATTGCCTAGCCCTTACTGCTCTTCTGCCTTAAAACCAATATATGATATTGATTCTCAGATCAAGGTAAGGGTTTTCATTTTTTTAAAAAAAGGTATCAGTATCATCTACAGATAAACATCAATTAGTTGAGGTGACTATGTGAATTATTACAAACTTAACAAGAGCTCCTCTTCCTGCTGCTCTGAAATTCCTCCAAGTCAGATTAGAGCCACAGCGCTGGGGGTGGGGGAAGAGGCTTGGTATTTATAGTGACTGCTGGCACCCTGGCACCTTAGTGTCAGCTGACCCATCTTAAGATGTTGCCCCTAGCCCCAAAGCTTTGACTGCTCCCTGCCTCCTACCAGCCCCTTCCCTAATCCCTTAGGGTGTGAATGGGACCTGACTGGGTTGGAAGGGAATAAAAGAATGAACCCACCTTAGCTCCAAGGACCTCCCCCTTCCCTGTGCACATATATAACTGAACCCCATTTCCTGCTCCCCCTCCCCTGTTCAGCCTGTTTGCTGTGCACTAAGCACAGCAGTTCCCCAGTCCCCTCCAAGTACTGCATGCAATCAAGGATGCCAACCAGCCCCAGGTTCCTCCCCTCCACTCCTCCCTCCCCCCATGTAGGGGCTCTATCCTGTCCCCCTCTTCCTTTCATTACTCTGGCTATTTGCCTGTCTGACTCTTACCAGGCTCTGCTCCATAACCCACCTCACCTGGGACCTGAGTCCCTTCGCTTTGGGCCCAGCACCAGGAAAGAGTTCAGGGGGCACATGGGGGAGGGGAAGCTGGATGGAGAGGGCCCAGGGGACCTGCTTCCCGCCCCCACCCCTTGCCCATGATTAAAGATGAGGGTACTGCAAAAGAAAATCCCAAATTCCCCCCAAAATTTGGGACATAGTCTAATGCAGGGGTCTGTAACCTTTTTGGCCATGAGAGCCATAAACGCCACATTTTTTAAAATGTAATTTCATGAGAGCCGTATAGTGCTTACAGTGCGCTCTTGTAACAGCACTTGAAAAAAAATTGACTTTATGGCTCCTGCAGAAAGAGCCATATCTGGCCCTCAAAAGAGCCAGATATGGCTTGAGAGCCATATGTTGCCGACCCCTGGTCTAATGGATTAATCATTTATTAGATATTTGCAGTAAAGGTGTGACCCAATATTCTTATCTGTTAAGAGGCAACTCAGTGATGGGGAAAGAATCTCCCAGCAGATTGGAAGAGAAGAACAAAAATCCAGTAGAAATTTTCATAATTCATATTAATAATTCTTTGGAATAAGTAGTAGTAGTTCCCAGAAGCACAAGACTATTTCATTCTAGGAATTCCTGTGAGACAATTAAAAGATCTTAATTATATAATGTTTAGAAAATGACTTTGGAACTTGTGAGGGTTGGGGTCGAACTTGGAACTGTGATATTGGAAATTTGGGAGTCCTTGAACTTATTTTGAGGTCCCTGGGCTAAACTTCCTGTGGATATTTAGATCTCTTACAAACTACATTTCCCATGATTCAACTGGCTTCCTGTCTTTCATAGTGATGTAAGCCAAAGTAAACAGAAGGTTAAATAGGGAGATTGGCATTGATACTTCCTCTTTTCCTGCTAAAGCAGCCAGGTGGGAAGGTATGGCATGACATTTGAACTAGCTCTTATCAGGCACATGGCTTTAATTATCAATATGGCCTAATATTTTTATATATATCCATTTTATTTTTTATATACAGAACAAAGGTGAAAAATTAATATCCTAGGGTAATTTTGACCAATGAAAAAGTAACTAAGGAAGCACAGTCTTTAGGAGAGTCAATAATCTTTTCTGAAGTGAGTGGGAAGCCCACTGAGAATGGAAATTGATGAGAAGAATGAAAAGCAGAACGAAGCTCCTTATTCCTATAACCATTAGTCTAGGGGAAAGGGATAGTTATTGTTTTTTTTAATTTTAAACCCTTAACTTCTGTGTATTGACTTATAGGTGGAAGATTGGTAAGGGTAGGCAATGGGGGTCAAGTGACTTGCCCAGGGTCACACAGCTGGGAAGTGTCTGAGGCCGGGTTTGAACCTAGGTCCTCCTGTCTCTAGGCCTGACTCTCAATCCACTGAGCTACCCAGCTGCCCCTAGGGATAGTTATTTTTAGGAGATTGAGAAATATCAAAATCCTTGAATTAACTGGACTCATTAAATGGATTAGATTGAATAAATTGCAAATTCAATATCACTCCCACCTCCATCCAAAAACCTTACCTACACCCTCTGTCTATTTCCTAACTCTGATATCCTTCTTCATCCTTATCCCATTTCCTACTTATATCTCATTGCAAACTTCCCTCCAAACCTCATCCTTCTGACTATTGCATATGCTCACATTAATTTAATATACATCAACTTTTAGAATATAGTAAAGAAGGGGAGGAACAAAATTAAAATAATCCTTAATAGCAAAGGAAGGTGAATCGCTTTCATGTCTTTACTTTAAGCATGTCCTTTACCATGAAATGTCAGGATGACCAAGGAGAAACCAGCTGCTGCTGAAGACTCTAACATCACCTGAAAACCAGTAGTGTTTCCCCAAGTTTATATATGGATACACACACACACACACACACACACACACACACACACACATCCCACTTTATGCAGTAGAACACCGTAACATCCCCCTCTGGTTTTCTAAAGAAACATGATTTTCAGGCAAAAATACTATGGTCAACATTTACTGACCTGCATGCCACGGTGAACTTTCTTATCTAAGTTTCTCACAAGGATCTGTGGAGAAAAAAACAGAATACCAATTGTTCTCAGAAATGAATACTTATCAGAACATTTTATCTCTATCCCAGAGGAAAGGGAAATAACACTGTCCAGTTGAGGGTGAAGGGAACAAAGCTGGGAATATTTCCATTCAATAGAATTCTCTTCTCCCAGTCACTCAGGAAAAATGGGGAATAAGAGAGAGGAGAGGTGCAGAGCTTACCATCATTGCACAAGTCTATAATTTGACCCTTTCTAATTCTGAATTTTCCACACATTTCCTCAAATTTCTTCTTTATTTCACTTGACTGGTCTGGAGTCTGGCCTGTATTTAGTTAGGATGAGTGAGAATAATCACTAAGTCCCTTTCATTGATTATTTGCAAAAATATGTAGAGAAGAGGGTGTTAAGATGATTTTGGCATGGAGGAACATGGGGAAGCTGTCTATCCACTTGATCTGGGTGAAACTCTCATGTGTTCCATGATTTGATGCAATAAATTATAAAGGAGGAAAGTGTTTGTTGATGATCAAAAAGTCAATTAACAAGCATTTATTAAGCACCTACTATGAACCAAGTATTATGTGAGCCATTAGTGCTGCAAAGAGAAAGGAAAGCTATCTCTTGCTCTTAAGGAGTTTACATTCTTCTGGAAAGAAATAACATTTTCACACATAAATAAATGCAAATGTAACTCCCTAGAGTTACAAGATCCAACCACTGATTACACAATATAAAAATAAAGGAAAATTTTAAAAGGTTAAGGGGATAACATTTGGAAGAATTAAGTACTTTTGAGGGATATAGCACTGAAGATGAGCCTTGATGGGGACTGGAGAATACAATGGAGTGAAGATGAGGAAGTAGAGCAGCCTTGCATGAGGGATATCAGTTTTAATAGCACAAAAATATGGGAGATTGAAGCCTTATGCAAGTAAATGGGTAAGTTAGTTTCAGATAGGAGTGTTTGAGAAAAGACTCCAATATGTGTTATTAGCCCAGAAAGATAAACTATAAAGTCAATGATGCTTATTGAACATTGTGTTAACATGGGCAGGCCTTTGTTTTAGCAATGTCAATTTAGTGTCTCTGTAGAGGTTAGTTTATAGAAGGAAAGAAAGGATAATCTAAATTAAAGTTAGCCATTTACTGTAGAACTCTAAGTAATAGATGAGGAAGATCTGAATTCATGTAATTCCAGTATGAGTATCAAGAAGATAGATGAGAGAAACGTTGTCAAGGCATAAATGGTGACCAGGTGTAAAAAATGGTGACAATATTTGGCAACTGATTGGATATTTGGGATAAATAAAAGAGAAGAGTTAAAAAGATGACTTTTAGATTGGGAGGTTAGGAGACTGGAAGAATGATGGTGTCCTTGAAAGAAATAGAGAAGGGGGGTTTAAGAGGGAAACTAATGAAATATCTTATTGAGTTTGATATTAATTCATGTTTCAAGGTGGAGATGTAGGTCAAAGAACTGAAGATGCAGAATTGAAGCTCAGGAGAGACATGAGGGAAGGATATGTAATTTTGGAGTCATTTGCATATGAGTGAGTCCATGAAAACTGATGAGATTTTATATATATATAAATACACACACACATACACAAAGAGAAACAGAAAGAGAAATAGAAAGAAGCATAAAGAAGAAGAGAAGAAGGTCTAGGAGAAAGCTCTGATGACCCTATAAGGAAGATTAAGGACCATTGCAGGAAAGAATCATGGATAACTAAGGAAGAAAGAATAGCCAAGAATATGGATTATAGAATAATACAGATGCTACAAAGTCAAGATTCTGAGAAAAAAAAGTCACCCCTCACCATCTCCCTTTGATCCATGATTAAACCTTTTTAATGATGTTGTAAAAGTCATTTGCTTCCTATTTTGATACTATCTTCATTTCTGGATATATTTGCCCTTCATTCACTCAGAGAGTCATCCCTTACAACAAAGAACAAAAAGATGAGAGAAAAAAAAGACCTCTGACTAGTTATGACTAGGAAACCAGTCCTTGATAAGGAAGTTAACTGCTCTAGAGAATATAGTCTTAGACTTAGATACAGAAGGACCTTAATTCAAATCTGGCCTGATTTTAAGTAGTTGTGTGACTTGGCAAGTCACTCAATTTCTATTCCTCAGTTTCCTCATCTGTAAAATGGGAATAATTAAATCACCTATCTCACATACCTGTTATTGGCATCAGAGGAGATATTGTAGCCAAAATGTTATATAGCTATTAGCTATGTTATTTTTAGTTCATTTGTGTTTGGTCTTTAGGTTCACACTGCAGTCATTCCCTGGTGTAACCTTATTACTAGCCCTGCCCCTCCAATTTTTACCTTCAAAGCCAAGTTCCAATGTGACCACGTCCATGAAACAGTACTTCTTACCCTCAGTCAGAGGTAAACTTTCCCTCCTCTCAACTGTCAGAATATATTGTACATCTAATTTCTTGAACATTCACATCTTGCCTTGTATTATAGTTATGCATGTACATTTTCCTCCACTATTATATATTCTTAAGGGAAGTACCTTTTGTGTAGAATTCTCTTAGCATTACTCAAGATGCTGTGATGGATGTGTTAGCCCCTCCCTAGCTAAGGAAAGCCTTACAGGAGAGCTTGTTGGAGCCAAAAATGCTAGACAGATGGAAGCTACAGAGAGAGATGGACCACCAGGACCAAAAGTCATTGCAGACTTTGAGAGAAACTGCAAGTCATGAGGAATGAATCTGGGATGCCAGGACCATATGATAGGAAAATGAAAAGAAAGGAAACATATGACAAGATTTCATTGCTGACCATTTGAACTCCTGAGATTTGAACTGGTGAGTAATCATCTCCACATTCCTCTATTTCTTCCAAAGAAGAACGTATCTTTCCCAAACTTTATTTCTATTTCTTAGGAAATTTGTAATTTCTGCTTCTCTGTCTTTAAAATCTGATTTTATGGAAAACATATTTAGTCATTCCATTGTTAATCTATATTAATCATTGAATGAGTCCAACCCTAAACAACAATAATGGAGCACCCAGGTGGAAAGAGAAATAGATTTAATAATTCAATACCAGGCAAGGCACTTCTTACTCCCACCTTTTTTGGCTCCTAGAGCCTTGGGAGTGAACAAAAGAGACTTATCTATTAATATTTACCACTTTCCTGAGCAGAGAGAAGGATTTGTATTGGGACTTCTCTCTGTCTCACTCTCTCTAACCAACTTCTTTATTCCAAATACTATTCTAGTAGTGATATGAAACAGAAATCAGAAAGGACCTGGCTCTCAAAAAAACTTGAATTCTATTGAAGAATCAGAATTGCCTTCAGAAGTTACTGAAGAAAGTTCAGAATGGATAGTTCACTGTCCTGGGAGTCATTTTAACTGGTCTCAGGCATATTGTATTACAGTCAAAGTTTGGAGTACCCCCAATGCTACAATGATGAAGTTTTTTTCCCTTCATAACTCTTTTTTTATCATAAAAAAGGGAAGGGGGAGAATATTAGGACATTGTCATAGCATACATACCATAGAGTTCTCCCCAAACAGTCATAGTTTCCTTGTGATTATAGTTCATAAATATAGCATATTCAGTGCCCAGTCTTTGAAGGGAGAAATAATTAAGTCCATCATCTGTGACAGCATCAAAAGACCAGGTCAAAATTCTGATACCATAGGAAGAAGTTCAAGGACTAGAGACCTACTTATAGTTGAATGTCCTGCCAAAGACATTTCCAGGGACTTTTGTGAACTTCAATTCTATCATAACCTCTGATATTCCAGTGAAATTGCTATTTTATTGACAAGCCTCTACTTTTGTCAGAATTCCTCCCATCTGCCTCTACATTTAAAAATGTTAGAAACAGAACTTTGGAGGTCATCTAGTCCAATTACTTCACTTCATGGATAGCCAAGAGAGGGCAAGGGACTTGTGCAAAGAAATATAATGAGTTAATTTCCATTTTATTACAATAAGGGTTAATCAGACCTCTAGAAAAGAACTAATGAGAAGATCAGAGCATCTGATCTAGACTTTGCACAGTACAATCATGATGGAATTAAGACAGGGCAGTGGAAGACTGAAGATGTCCTTCCCCTATTCTAAAAGACACTGTCTGCCATCTAATTATTAGCCACTTCTTTGTTAAATAATGTGTTCATTAATTCATTTTATATTATACTCGAAGACTTCAAGATCCTCATTTATACTTACACACAAAGTGCATTTGCCCATCATCTCCTGTGTAGTCACAGAGAAATGAACACATTTGCTATTTTCTCTGGAAATAAAAATTAGGAGTATGATAACACCTTATTTGTACAGAAAATTTTACCCTAAAACTCTCTTTTATCTTTATCTTATTAATTTAAATTTTGTTCACTAAATTTATACAAATTATTTTTTCATCTTATAATAATATTATAAACAAAACCAGATTTGAGGTGACATGACATTTCAGAAAGAATAAACTGAATTCACTTTTTTCAAAAATTTCAATGTGAAGAAAACCTATAGCCACTTTTAATTTGAAAGAAAGATGTAAATATGAGCAATTTTTATTGTATTTATGCTCATAACATCTCAAGATTTGAGCAAATGGTAATTGTCTCTGTCTATATAACTATATCTTTATCTATATAACTGAATTAATCTAAGCTACTTGAGATTGTCTTTAAAATATAGAAAAATATATCATAAAAAACAGAAAAAGGAAGAATGACAGTTTGGTAAACCTGAAAATATGAATGACCTGAAAAAAGAACTTTGTTTATGACCAGAGGGAAGAAGGGATATATGATTGAATATTAATGGCAATTTAAAAATGAACTAAAATAATATTGAGCACCTTTCACAAATATATCTAGGAGGACATTTTCCATTATATGAAATTAAAAAGCTTTTGCTTGAACAAAATAAAATAAATAGGATAAGAAGGGAAGAATTCCATTGGGAAATAAAAATAAAATTTCGGGGTCAAATATATTTAAGTGTAAGATACCCAAGATATGAAGTTAACTAACAGAAATATGTAAGACCCAAAGGCTTTCACTAATGAATACATAATTAAAAGATATAAAAATATATTGAAAATGAACTAACACTTATAGAGTGTTTACTAGGCACCAGCATTGTGCTGGCCACTTAAAAAATTATCTCATTTGATCCATACAGCAACATTGAGAAATAGTATTATTATTTTAATTTTACAGATAAGAAAACTGAAGCTAGCAGAGGTGAAATGGTTTGACCAGGGTCACATAGCTGGTAAGAGTCTGAGGTCAATTTTGAACTCAGGACTTCCTGATTCCTGTCATAGCACTATATCCTCTAAACAATTCAAAATCCTACCTGCAAACATTTACAAAGATTGTCAGAAAAAATTGCAAACTATTAGCAACATGGGAAAGAATGCTCAAAATCACTAATAATAGAAGAAATGTAAATTAAAATAATTGAGGATTTACTTCATCCTTAGTAATGTGACAAAGATGATAAGAAACAGGAAGAATTTGAGTTAAAATGGTTGTGCAAAGACAGGGGGAATGATAACTGTTTTCAGAAAAAGGCTAAATGTCCATATCCTTTTTCCTTAATATCTTAAGGAGGCCAATTATTTAAAGTAAGGCCCCTTTACATGGAAAAATATTATAGTATTTTTTTTGTAGTAAGAAAAAAGTAATCATGTTGATTCCCATCAATTGGGGAGTGGCTAAATAAGCTACCGAAAATGTCAGAGTACAGTGAGTATCTTTATTGCCTTTTTCTTAATCTTATTTTTGTCTTCTTAGAAGAAATTTTAGTATCTTAGTTCTATCTCAAAGTGAAGACTAGTGACTCAGGAAGATTTGGAACAGAAAGAAAATAGTAATTATCCCAACTGGTGATTAAAAAGATCTAAAATTCCTATAAAATATTTTTAATCAATACTTCTCTTACTCTTTCACAGAAACTTCAAGTGTGTATAGCCTGTTGTTTCCTTTTCTTTTGAGACCTGCTGTTAGTATTCATGAAACCAACTACATGCTAAGAATTTTGTTGCTAATTAATTCTTGGGGCAACTCGTATGGGTTAAAGGATCCCAGAACTATTGCTTAGGTTTTTGTCTCCTCTTCTATATCTACCAACTAACCCAGGAAACACTTACCTTTTCAAAAAGACAGCAGATAACATATTATTATGTTCACTGACAGTTTTGACAAATATCCTCAAGCTGCCTCCTTTCTCAATCTTAGATGTCACATTTGAACACAATGCAACTGTATACCACTCTCCAGAAAACTGAAAAAGAATTTGGATGAGCATCGATAAAAGATATCATTGGTCAGATAGGCCTAAGTGTTTTAGAATGGGGAAGGACCATCATCAAAATCCTTCATTTTACAAGTGAGGAAATTGAGGAATCAAAGGTACAGTATATCCTTACTTCCAAACCTATGTAGATCCTACATTGTCTTCAATGGTATAAAACAGTGATTCCCAAAGCGGGTGCTACCGCTCCCTGGTGGGTACTGCAGCAATCCAGGAGGAGTGGTGATGGCCACAGTTGCATTTATCTTTCCTATTAAATTTTAAAAAAAATTAATTTCCAGGGGGGCTTAGTAATATTTTTTCTGGAAAGGGGGCAATAGGCCAAAAAAGTTTGGGAACCAGTGGTATAAAATGAAGATCATGAGATTAGGTTAGGAAATTTGAGTTCTGATTTTGGCTCTGATGCCAACTTACTCTGAGACCTTTGACAAATTATTTAACTTTTCAGTGCCTTTGTTTGCTCATCTCTCCAATTAGTGAAATTATATTTGAACTATGTGTTTCAGGCATTATTCTAGAGATAATATTATTTTCCTTCTTTTTAACATGTATCTTAAACTTAAATATAAATGGTAATTTCTGCAAATATTTGAGGAACCAGGAAGAGATTGCCACAGGAGCAGGGAAGCTCTGTACTGGGGTCTTAGTGGTAATTCTCTTTTATTTCTTATGAAAGACTTTTGTCCATTCTCTGATTCTAATCACTTGTGGCTTGTAGGGATTCTCTTTCTCTCTTCTCTGTCTAGGTATGAGTTTACTCCTCATGGCAGAATTCATGTGGCATCTAATCCTAGCACATGTACAGAATGAAAGTTTTCATGCTACAATGTGAATCCTATAGACAAAATTGGTAAATCACAGAAAATGGAACTAGCTGGGATTTATCATCTCATTTACTATTGCACTCAGAAGCAGAGAGGATAGGTTGGAATTGTAATTTATGGGATTAGGCTTCTTTTTGAAAGAATAGCATCTCAGGATTTCAGCATTTTAGTTACAGAGTTCTTATATCATCAAACAGTCCAACCTTGTATTTAATAGATGTAGAAATTTGTCTATAGGTTCATGCTATGATAAATAAGAGTTTTGAGATATTTTTAATCTAGTTGTTTGAAGAAAATATGACATGGAAACACACTCATGTAATTTCATATTTTGTGCTGACTTTAATCATTCTTTGATTGGCAGATGACACAATCATTGGAAAGGCAGCTTTGAATAAGAAGATACAAATGTACATCTTTTCCTTTTTTATACAAGCTTTATCTTTGCTCTCTTCTGCCCAAAGTGGTTCCATTTCCTCAATCCATTACCCTCAGACCTACAGCAGACCCTCTATATACCTGTTCCCATTCTTGCTCACTTACCTTTGATGCATCATCAAAGTTGTTATCAAGGGCCTGGAGGCCACCAACCAGAGTCAGCCCCAAGGTCAGAATTTTCATCTTCTGAGGGTTTTATCTGATGTTTCTGCAGTAGCTGAATGTGTAAAGAGATTCTGATGAATAGTCTGGGCTCTTTAAGTTAGCTCCATTTATACTTCATCCTGAGGCAGGGTTCTGGAAGATGTGGCTCTATGGGGACTCTAATTCTTCAAAGTATCATTTATACAGCATTTCTAGCCAAATATCCCAAGGACAGATTGGCAATGTGCCTTCTGACAGCAAAAAAAGTTGACAGTTATGAAAAGCTAATTTCCAAGATCAACACCCTGTGGTAGGTTGGGTCAACTTCCTGGGACCAACTCTGTGCATATCTTGAGACCAGAAAGCACATTTCTTATGTTCTGTATCGTGGTGGCAGTCTTACCTTAGGCAGTGTGGGAATAGTGCCCAAACAAATATCTATCATTGCTACCTGGGAACTTCTAGCCTTGTAGAAATTAAATAAATAAATAATAAGTGCTTAATGTGGAGAGAGCACAATTCTAGGCATTGGGCCAGACTGAAATGTTTGGACTTGATCTCCTTTGTGGTACTTGCCTTCTAGTCCACAATAAAGCAACCTAAAGAATATTCTTTTGATCTTTATCTCTGAATTTAAGGGTAAAGATAACTCCCCAAAATGAAATACCTACCAATGTACTTTCAGCTTCTCCTCAATAATTTATCATATCAGAGTTATCTGACCTACTGAGAAGTTAAAAGACATTCATGGAGATCATTGTGCTAGTATACTTCAGTCTTTATTCTGCTAACCTAATTACAACTTGCCTTGCAATAAAATCTTGTCAATTTAACAGATATTTATTAACTATCTATTATATTCAAGGCACTGTAGTAGATGGTAGGATATAAAGAAACCAAGAAAACTATCCTTCCTCTCAAGAGACTTTCATTTGACTAGGCAAAGTTTACAACTTACATATAAGAAAGTAAAAAAATGTATATATGCATATAATAGCATATTAAACTTATATGGAGTAATTTCTAGAGGGTGAGAAAGTACTTTTAATTATTAGTAGAAGGATCATATTGAATGTAGTACATGTCTCATATAGGATAATCTGTGCTTTGAAAGAAACAGAAGGAAGAGATGAGGAGGGAGAGAAATCACTTTTCCAAAGGTATAGTAGCAGAAACTAAGTGTGCCATATAATGAATAGCTAGCAGATTAATTTGACTAGATTGAATGTGTGTGAAGAGGAGTACTATGACACAGGATGGGAAAAATGCTTAGAACCAGCCTGTGGAGTAATTTAAATGGAAGCTGTAGAGGAGAGTGTACATTTTAGCTTATAATCCTGCTTAAGAATCATTTTGGAGAAACTTTCCCCAAATCAACTGGCTATTGACATCATGGAAAGATATCAGGGAACTGTTCATTGAGCTGAGAGAACTGAATAAAGCTCAGGAGATTCTTTAGATCAATGATAGTGAACCTTTTAGAGATGTAGTGTCGGGCCCCATGCCCAGCCCCCAAGACTGAGTGCCATGCCCCTCTCCCACACTAAGTGCCAGGCGTGCCCCCCTAATCCCTCACAGGGGAGGGAGAAAGCTCTCCTATTGGGCTGATGGGCAGAGGGATGGGTGATATGAAAAAATGTCATCAGGCACAGTGGAGAGGGGGAAGGGAGCAGCTCAGCCCTAGTCCTACCTTTCTAGTAATAAACTTTCTAGTAATAAACTCTAGTAATAAACTACCTTTCTAGTAATAAATATAAAAAATAAAATAAACTCTAGTAACAAACTAAAATAAAAAGCTGCTGAGTGGGAGGGCGGCTGTGTGTCCACAGAGAGTGAGAAAGGAAAAATCCTTCAGGGACTTGAATGTATTGCTCTCTACCACATTTCTTGACTTTAGAAGTGTGTAATTAGAACATGTTACCCTAAATAAACTACAATTCCCAGCACCCCACTGTCTTCCTGTCGTTACATGCTGGCATAGAGAGGATATAAATTCTGTGGAGTCCTGTCTCCTACTCTCGTGTCTTCCTGTCCCAGCTTTGGTGGAGCAGGCTTTTTGAACAGGTAGAAAAACTTAGTCACATGGTTCTATTTTGTTAGATAATAAACTTTATAAAATATCATACTTGAAGTATTGAACACTAAACCTTACAGCAAGAAAAATTCCTCAGAGCACCAAGAAAGCTAAGGAACTTTGTAGTTCTGTGACTTATAGGAAATGTTTTCACAAAAGTAGTTTAGAATTATTTCAGCATCCATCCTAGGGATCAGACCTAGAAAAATGCAGACTCCAGGCTTAGGTCACTATTTCAGTGAAAGGCTATAAATAGCTGTTTACCTAAAAAACCTTAATATTACTTTAGTAGCTATAGAATAGCAGAGGAATAGAAGTAGTAGCAGTTTTATTTAAAAAAAACAAAGACAGAAACCTAAATAAGAGAATTAGATGAAGCATGGCTTACACTTACAGGAATAGAGAGGGCCTAAACAAAATCAGAGAAAGTGGTGTCAGTGCTATCCAATTAAACCTAAGTATGGAAATAGTCTGCTCCTTAAAACCAATGGGTTTTTTCACTTCTAAGTTCCCAGTAAATATGAGAGTCCTGCTTTATAAAATAGATATAGCTTAAATTTCTGCATTTTAAGCTAAAAGAGTGTCGGCAGAGACTACGACTCCCCTTCTGGGGAAGAGATATTACCTCTCCTGAGAACTCCAACTGAAACTAGAAGATAGAAGTAACAAAATGATCCAAAATCTGGCAGATAACAAGGACAATTACAGGCTAGCAGAATAATGCCCAGAGGCTATATTGGCAAAGTATACAGAATAATGCTCAGCAAAGACTACATTCCAAGCATACATAGCTAGGAGAGACACAATTCTATGTGAAACCAGAAAGGAGTAGGTCTAGTGGGATCAGCAGTTTGACATCACTAAAAGACTTAAAAAAAAATGCCATATCAGAAGGAGGAATTGCCCATTTGCACATTTACATTGGCCTCATGTGTTCCTTCCAAAGGGGGCCTGATCACATATGCCAGGAATAATAGCTAATATTCATAAGTAATTTTAAGGTTTACAAAGCACTGTACACATCTCATTTGATCTTGGCAAAAGTCCTAGGAATAGGCATTTTCAATATACTCATTTTACATATGGAGAAACTGAGATTGAGAGATGTTGACTTGGCCAGTCACATAACTATTAAGTATCTGAGGTCACATTAGAACTCACGTCTTCTGATTCTTTATCTAGAATTGTATCTACTGTGCCACCTAAATGCCTCATATTCCACATGTATTAGTTCTTCTAAATGTCTTCCCTGTCATTGTATACTTTCCCACAATAGATATTATTAAGAAAATGAAAATGCCAAATTTCTGGGGAAACCTATCATCACAACTCTTAATTTTTGAAAAAATTTGCATTGATTACACTTTTGTTTTGCATCACACAAATCCCAAAATTTTTAAATGTATCCCCATCCTCCCTGACCTCAGCTCTCCACCATGAAAGCCCTTCCTCATATTAAGAACCAATGAGTAAGGTGTTCCAAAAAGACATGAGCTCCTTTCTTGTATCCCTTCTTTGAAGGTAATTTGATTCCAATAATTTTAGACCATTTGGTTTCCACTAACTGTTATAATTTTTTCATTATTTTTCGAGGTTGACTGGTTCACTTTCTGTTCATGGCTTTCGGCTATTCCAATGAGTCTTTTTTTTAAAATAATTTTTATTATTTAGAAAAATTATCACGGTTACATGATTCATGTTCTTACTTTCCCCTTCACACCCCGCCCCCCCCACCTCCACCTCCCCAAAGCCAATGCGCATTTCCACAGGTTTAAACTTGTGTCATCTATCATGACATTTCCAAATTGTTGATAGTTGCACTGGTGTGGTAGTTTTGAGTCTACATCCCCAATCATGTCTGCCTCAACCCAAGTGTTCAATCAGTTACTTTTATTCTGTGTTTTCTCCTGTAGTTCTTCCTCTGAATGTGCGTAGCGTCTTTTCCATAAATCCCTCAGAATTGTCCTGGGTCATTGCATTGCTGCCAGAACAGAAGTCCATTACATTCTATTTTACCACAGTGTATTGGTCTCTGTGTTCAATATTCTTCTAGCTCTGCTCCTTTCACTCTGTATTAATTCCTGGAGGTCTCTCCAGTTCACATGGAATTCCTTCAGTTTATTATTCCTTTGAGCACAATAGTATTCCATCACCCACATATACCACAATTTGTTCAGCCATTCCCCAATTGAAGGACATACCCTCCTTTTCCAGTTTTTTGCCACCACAAAAAGCGCAGCTATAAATATTTTCGTACAAGTCTGTTTATCTATGATCTCTTTGGGGTACAAACCCAACAATGGTATGGCTGGATCAAAGGGCAGGCATTCTTTTATAGCCCTTTGAGCATGATTCCATATTGCCAGCCAGAATGGCTGGATCAGTTCACAACTCCACCAGCAATGCATTAATGTACCAATTTTGCCACATCCCCTCCAGCATTCATTACTCTCCCCTTCTTTCATTTTAGCCAATCTACTAGGTGTGAGGTGATACCTCAGAGTTGTTTTGATTTGCATTTCTCTAATTATTAGAGATTTAGAGCACTTTCTCATGTGCTTATTGATACTTTTGATTTCTTTACCTGAAAATTGTCTATTCATGTCTCTTGCCCATTTATCAATTGGAGAATGGCTTGATTTTTTATACAATTGATTTAACTCCTTGTATATTTGAATAATTAGACCCCTGTCAGAGTTTTTTGTTATAAAGATTTTTTCCCAATTTGTTCTTTCCCTTCTGATTTTGACTATATTATTTTTGTTTGTACAAAAGCTTTTTAGTTTAATATAATCAAAACCATTTATTTTACATTTTGTAATTTTCTCTAACTCTTGCTTGGTTTTAAAATCTTTCCTTTCTCAGAGATCTGACAAGTATACTATTCTGTGTTCACCTAATTTACTTATAGTTTCCTTCTTTATATTCAAGTCATTCACCCATTCTGAGTTTATCTTGGCATAGGGTGTGAGATGTTGATCTAGACCCAATGGGTCCCATATTGTTTTCCAATTTTCCCAGCATTTTTGGCAAATAGTGGATTTTTGCCCCCAAAATTGGGCTCTTTGATTTTATTATAGACTGTCTTACTGAGGTTGCTTACCCCTAGTCTATTCCACTGACCCTCCCTTCTGTCTCTTTGCCAGTACAATATTATTTTGATGTCTACTGCTCTACAGTACAGTTTAAGATCTGGTACTGCTAGGCCACCTTCCTTCATATTTTTTTTTCATTATTTCCATTGATATTCTTGATGTTTTGTTCTCCCAAATGAACTTTGTTATATATTATTTCTAATTCAGTAAAAAAGGTTTTTGGTACTTTGATAGGCATAGCACTAAATATGTAAATTAATTTGGATAGAAGGGTCATTTTTATTATGTTAGCTTGTCATACCCATGAGCAATCACTGTTTTTCCAATGGTTTAGATCTAGTTTTAATTGTGTGGAAAGGGTTTTGTAATTGTGTTCATATAATTCCTGTGTTTGTCTTGGCAGATAGATTCCTCAGTGTTTTGTATTGTCTAGGGTGATTTTATTTCATTTTATTTCATTTTTAATTTTTTTAAACATTTATTTTTTAGAAAAGTTAACATGGTTACATGATTCATGCTCCTACTTTCCCCTTCACTCCTCTCCCTCCCCCCACCATTGGCTGATTTGCATTTCCATTGGTTTTAACATGTGTCATTGATCAAGACCAATTTCCAAATTGTTGATTATTGCACTAGTGTGGTAGTTTTGAATCAAAACCCCCAATCATGTCTGCCTCAAACCATGTGCTTGAGCAGCTTGTTTTCTTCTGTGTTTCTACTCCTGCAGTTCTTCCTCTGAATGTGGGTAGCGTTCTTTTCCATAAATCCCTCAGAATTGTCCTGGATCATTGCATTGCTGCTAGTACAGAAATCCATTACATTCTATTTTACCACAGTGTGTTGGTCTCTGTGTACAAAGTTCTTCTGGCTCTGCTCCTTTCGCTCTGTATTAATTCCTGGAGGTCTTTCCAGTTCACATGGAATTCCTCCAGTTTATTATTCCTTTGAGCACAATAGTATTCCATTACCAGCATATACCACAATTTGTTCAGCCATTCCCCAATTGAAGGACATACCCTCCTTTTCCAGTTTTTTGCCACCACAAAAAGCACAGCTATAAATATTTTTGTACAAGTCTGTTTATCTATGATCTCTTTGTGGTACAAACCCAACAATGGTATGGCTGGATCAAAGAGCACACATTCTTTTATAGCCCTTTGAGCATAGTTCCATATTGCCATCCAGAATGGTTGGATCAATTCACAACTCCACCAGCAATGCATTAATGTCCCAATTTTGCCACATCCCCCTCCAGCATTCATTATTGTCCCCTTCTTTCATTTTAGCCAATCTGCTAGGTGTGAGGTGATACCTCAGAGTTGTTTTGATTTGCATTTCTCTAATTATTAGTGATTTAGAACATTTTCGCATGTGCTTATTGATACTTTTGATTTCTTTATCTGAAAATTGCCTATTCATGTCTCTTGCCCATTTATCAATTGGAGAATGGCTTGATTTTTTATACAATTGATTTAACTCCTTGTATATTTGAATAATTAGACCCCTGTCAGAGTTTCTTGTTATAAAGATTTTTTCCCAATTTGTTGTTTCCCTTCTGATTTTGTTTGCATTGTTTTTGTTTGTACAACAGCTTTTTAGCTTAATATAATCAAAACCATTTAATTTACATTTTGTAATTTTCTCTAACTCTTGCTTGGTTTTAAAATCTTTCCTTTCCCAGAGATCTGACAAGTATACTATTCTGTGTTCACTTAACTTATTTATAGTTTCCCTCTTTATATTCAAGTCATTCACCCATTCTGAATTTATCTTGGTGTAGAGTGTGAGATGTTAATCTAAACCGAAGCTCTCCCATATTGTTTTCCAAATTTCCCAACTGTTTTTGATTGGACTTTTGGCCCAAAAGTTGGGCTCTTTGGGTTTATCATACACTGTCTTGCTGATGTCATTTACCCCAAGTCTATTCCATTGATCCTCCTCTCTGTCTCTTAGCCTGTACCATATTGTTTTGATGACTGCTGCTTTATAGTATAATTTAATATCTATATCTGGTACTGCTAGGCCCCCTTCCTTCACATTTTTTTTCATTATTTCCCTTGATTTTCTTGATCTTTTGTTCTTCCAAATAAACTTTGTTATAGTTTTTCCTAATTCAGTAAAAACATTTTTTGGTAGTTTGATAGGTATGGGGCTAAATAGTTAAATTAATTTGGGTAGAATGGTCATTTTTATTATGTTAGCTTGTCATACTCATGAGCAATCAATGTTTTTCCAATTGTTTAGATCTAGTTTTATTCATTTGGAAAGTGTTTGTAGTTGTTTTCATATAATTCCTGTGTTTGTTTTGGTAGATAGATTTATATTGTCTAGGGTGATTTTAAATGGTGTTTCTCTTTCTACCTCTTGCTGTTGTGATGTGTTGGAAATGTATAGAAATGCTGATGATTTATGTGCATTTATTTGTATCCTGCAACTTTGCTAAAGTTGTTGATTATTTCCACTAACTTTTTACTTGATTCTCTAGGTTTTTTTAAGTAGACCATCATATCATCTTCAAAGAGTGATGGCTTAGTCTCCTCATTGCCTATTTTAATACCTTCAATTTCTTTTTCTTCTCTAATTGCTACTGCTAATGTTTACAGTACAGTGTTAAATAGAGGTGACAATGGGCATTCTTGTTTCCCTCCTCATCTTATTGGGAAGGCTTCTATTTTATCACCATTGCAGATGATATTTGGTGATAGTTTTAGATATATACCATTTATTATTTTTAGGAAAGGCCTTTCTATTCCTGAACTTTCTAGTGGTTTTCAGTAGCAATGGGTGTTGTATTTTGTCAAAGGCTTTTTCAGCATCTAATGAGATAATCATGTGGTTATTGTTGTTTTTCTTGTTGATATGTTCAATTATATGAAGGCTTTTCCTAATGTTGAACCATCCTTGCATTCCTGGTATGAATCCCAGCTGATCATAATGAATAACCCTCCTGATCACATGCTGGAGTCTTTTTACTAGTATTTTGTTTAAGATTTTTGCATCTATGTTCATTAACGATATTGGTTTTTAGTTTTCTTTCTCTGTTTTTTATCTACAGGGCTTTGGGATCAGTCCCATATTTGTGTCATAAAAGGGGTTTGGTAGAACTCCTTTGCTCATTATTTCAAGTAATTTGTATAGTATTGGAATTAGTTGTTCTTTGAAGGTTTGATAGAATTCACTTCTGAATCCATCTGGTCCTGGGGATTTTTTGTTAGGGAGTTCTTTGATGGCTTGTTTAATTTCTTTTTCTGATATGGGAATATTTAAGTATTCTAGTTCTTCTGCTGTTAATCTAGGCAATTTAAATTTTGTAATTGTAAATGTAAATATTCATTCATATCACCTAGACTGCTATATTTGTTGCCATATAATTGGGCAAAAGAGTTTTTAATGATTGCCTTGATTTCCTCTTCATTAGAGTTAAGGTTTCCCTTTTCATCTTTGATACTGATAATTTGGTTTTCTTCTTTCCTTTTTTTAATTACATTGACCAGTACTTTGTCAATTTTATTTGTTTTTTCAAAGTACCACCTTCTAGTCTTATTTATTAATTCAATAGTTCTTTTACTTTTAATTTTATTGATTTCTCCTTTCAGTTTTATAATCTCTAATTTAGTTTTTAACTGGGGATTTTTAATTTGTACCCTTTATAGTTTTTTTATTTGCATGCCAAGTTCATTGATCTTTGCCCTCACTGATTTATTAATATATGAACTCAAGTATATAAATTTCCCCCTGATTACTGCTTTAGCTGCATCCCACAGATTTTGGTAGGATGTCTAATCATTGTCATTCACTTCAATGAAATTATTAATTGTTTCTCGGATTTGTTCTTTAACTATCTGACTTTGGAGAATCATATTGTTTAATTTCTAATTAATTTTTGATTTTTCTATCCATGTGACCTTACTGATTATTATTTTTATTGCATTATGATCTGAAAAGATTACATTTATTATGTCTCCTCTTTTGCATTTGTTTGCAATGTTTCTATGCCCTAGAACATGGTCAATCTTTGTGAATGTACCATGTGCAGCTGAAAAGAAGGTGTATTCCTTTTTGTCCCTATTTATTTTTCTCCACATATCTATTAACTCTAATTTTTCTAGGATTTCATTCACCTCTCTTATCTCTTTCTTTTTATTTTCTTTTTGATTTATCCAGATCTGGTAGAGGACTATTTAGATCTCCCACTAGTATAATTTTACTTTCTATTTCCTCCTTGATTTCTGCCAGTTTCTCCTTTAGAAATTTGGATGTTATACCATTTGAAGCGTACATGTCGATTACTGTTATTTCCTCATTATCCATACTACCTTTTATCAGTATATAATTACCTTCTCTATCTCTTTTCATCAGATCTATTTTTACTTTGGCTTTATCAGAAATCATGATTGCCATTCCTTCCTTCTTTTTCTTAGTTGAAGCCCAAAAGATTTCACTCCCACCATTGATCTTAACCTTGTGTATGTCCACCTGCCTCATGTGTGTTTCTTGAAGACAACATAGGGTAGGATTTTGTTTTCTAATCCACTGTGCTATTTGTTTCTGTTTTATGGCCAAGTTCATCCCATTCATATTCAGGATTATAATTATTAGCTATGTAATCCCTAACATTTTTGTATCCTCTCCTAGTTCTACTCCTTTCTCTTACACTATTTCCTTTTAAACCAGTGGTTTGTTTTAAATCAGTCCCCCTTGTCCCCTCCCTTGGTTTACTACCCTTTCCACCTCCTCCCTTCCCCTCTGATTATTTTTAAGGCCTAATGAATTCCTTACCCCTTCACTTCCCCTCCCTTTATGAACTTCCCCCCGACTTTCCCCCTTGGTTTATCCCTTCTGACTTCATCCATAGGGTTAGATATAATTTGGTATCCCAATGGATTTAGCTACTCTTCCCCCTCAGGATTAATTCCATGGAGAGTAAGGTTTATGTATTTCCTATTAAAGCTCTCTTCCTCTCCTTCTTATAATGGTATTCATCCCCTCCCCTTCCTGTGCCCTCTTTGTATGGTATAGATTATCCTATTTTTCTTATTTCTTCTAGTTTCTTTTTGTGCCATCTTTTATTCTCCCACCACCATTTCCCCCCATATTATCTTAGACCACTTCGTACTCTAACCACTCTTTATGACTAATTCTTCTAATTACTATAATTGTTAGTATAATTTTTTAGAATTATACATAATATTTCTCCATATAGGAATACAAAAAATTTTATCTTATTGAAGCCCTTGAAGAAGAAAGATAAGAGTTTTCTTTCTTTCCCCTCTCTTTCTTATTTACCTTTTCATGTTTCTCTTGGCTTTTGTGGTTGGATAACAAACTTTCCATTTAGTCCTGGTCTTTTCTGTGCAAATATTTGGACATCTTCTATATTGTTGAATGCCCATACATTCCCCTGGAAGTATGTAACCAGTTTTGATGGGTAGGTGATCTTTGGTTATAGACCCAATTCTCTTGCCTTTCTGAATATCATGTTCCAAGCCTTGTGGTCTTGTAGTGTGGAGGCTGCCAGATCCTATTGTAAGGGTGAAAAGGGGGTTTTATGGGTTCAATATATTAAAAGATAGTCACCAGAGGATTGAACTATTATCAATCCTCAAATAAGAATAATCTCAAGTCAAAATTGACTTTATGGAAGTTTATTTACAATTAAGAAGTGAGGGAGTAAATTAGTAAATAAGAATCTAACCTAGTAGGTAATTTACTATGATCCTCTAATTAATCCAAGTAGATCTAATTAACCATCAGCCAAGAGTCAGAGGCCCTCAGGTGAATGAAGCAATGATATTGAAGCAGTCTCACCAAGGTCTCAGTGTTTCAGCCAGCACTCCTCCATGGACCAGAAGAGCTCCTTCATTAGCAGGGCTCTTAACCAGAAGACCCCTGCTGACTGAGGACCTTCTTCTTTTAAAGGGGTCACTTATGCATCACTTCCTGTATCTCCTTCCTAATTTGCATATCCAATCACAATAGATGATTCTCATAGAATGCCTATGGGGCAGGTCAGTTGATTCTGATTCATCATTCTCCCTAGCACAGGTAGGTTAGGACCTCTCAAGATTGGAGGTACTCTCACTTTTGGTGATTAAATCTAAATATGGGCAGTGTAGACTTAATCTAATTATCACAATGCCCCATGATCATTTGGGAGACTGGTCTCCTCAATTGATCATTTGACATATTCATCGCATACCCCTAAAGTTCTAACTACAATAGTTAAAGATAAGAGATAAGTAGAAGAGATAGAAAGAGAAAGAGCAAAACCAATGTTTTCCTAGGCTTATTGACAAAAAGCCAATTAGGGGGCAATCCACTTTGGCATAGGACTTTATAATTTAAATAATTGTTTTCAATCTCCTCAAGTTCAGTTAGTTGCACCCTAAAGTTCATTTTGGATCATCTTGTTTCAGTGTAAATTTCTGCAGGTATCTTTTCTGGATCATCTTGATTCAGTGTAGGTTTCTGCAGGCAAATAGTCCATTTTCTGGTTTCAAAGAGTTAGTAGACTTCTTTTTCTGAAAATTTTCTTGAACAAAATTTTAAAACTTGGATTTTTATAAAAATACAATCCCCCCTGAAGAGGGTGTTTTAAAAAAGAAACTCCCACATCAGCTCAGGATACATCATTGAGTTATGGGGTGTATGAGTCAGTTATCAAAAATAAAAACCAAAAACATAATAAAATCAAATTTTTGGAGAAATAAAAATTCAAAATAAGAATCACAATATCAAAAATCTATGTATGTAAAATTTTTAAGTAAACAAGAATAAATTCCGTGGAGGAGTGCTGGCTGAAACACTGAGACCTTGGTGAGACTGCTTCAATATCTTTGCTTCATTCACCTCTGGGCCTCTGGCCCTCTAAGTCTAGGCTGAAGGTTAATTAGATATACTTGAGTTAATTAGAGGATCATAGTAAATTAACCACTAGGTTAGATTCTTATTTCCTCATTTCCTCTCTCTCTTCTTAATTGTAAATAAACTTCCATAAAGTCAGTTTGACTTGAGATTGTTCTTATTTGAGGACTGATAATATTTCAATCCTCTGGCAACTATCTTTTAATATCTTGAACCCATAAAACCCCTTTTTTCACCCTTACACTGTATAATCCTGATTGGTGTTCTTTGATATCTGAATTTTCTTTTTCTGACTTCTTGTAATATTTTCTCCTTAACTTGGAAGGTTTTGAATTTAGCTATTATATTCCTGAGGACTGTCTACTGAAGATTTAGTGTAGAAGAGGTTCTATGGGCTCTTTCAATGTTTATTTTGCCCTCTTGTTCAAGGACATTGGGGCAGTTTTCTTGGATAATTTCTTGTAGTATGATATCTAGATTTCTATTTGTCTGATTTTCCTGAAGACCAATAATTCTCAAGTTGTCTCTTCTAGACCTGTTTTCTTTATTATCTTCTCATTGAGATATTTCATATTTCCTTCTATTTTGTCAGTTTTTTGACTTTGCTTTTCTAATTCTTACTGTCTTATGACATCATTGGCTTCTACTTGCACAATTCTAGTCTTTGAAGACTGGTTTTCAGCTAAAATATTTTGTTTTTCCTTTTCAGTCTAGTCTGTATGGCTCTTCATGGCTTCCAGCTGGTCATTTCTGGTCTTCAATTTGCTTATCATTTCATTTGATTTCTGATCCTCAATTTCTAATTGTGAAATTCTTCCTTTTAAACTGTTATTTTCTTGCCACATCTCTTCCATCTTTCTCATGACCTCACATTTGAACTCTTCAAGAGCTTGTGACCAATTTTCATTTTTTGGGAAGGTTTGGATGTCTTTAATTGTCTTCCTCTGTTTTCTGGGTTTTTTTCTGCACAGAAGTTATCAAGTGTTAGAGCTTTTTTCTTGGTCTTTTTGGTGCTTATTTCTTGGGTCTTGCTTGTCATCATTATGCTTTCTCAGCCAGAAGTCTGAGTAAGGCAGGCTGACTCTCTTTGTATGGAGTTAAGGAGCAGTTTTTGCCTGATGCTATTTTGCAAGTCTCCTGGCTTCCACTGTCTGCTAGGCCTTTGTTGTCTGTGTCCCCTCTCAGCCTTACTCCTGCACCCAAGGTCTGAGCTCACTAGCCTCCTGGGGTCACTGGTCTAGCTGTTTTCAGGGTCAAGACCCTGGTGGTCCTAGTCAGCTGCCCTGAGCCTGGAAATTGGTCCTCACCTGCTCCTCCACCTGAGGTTCTCCCCTGAGTCTCAGCAAGCTGAGCTGCTTCCACTGTCCACTGCCTCTCTCAGCCTCACCACCAAGCCCAAGGTGTGCTTTCTCCAGCCTCTTGGGGTCTTAAGTCTTGCTGCTCTCAGGGCTAAGCTCCTAGTGGTGCCAGTTAGCTGCTAAGGAGCTAGATTTTTCTCCCCACTCCCCTGCTTGCTCTAACTCTGGTGCATAGCCTCTGACTCTGGTATTGTGGGTGTGGGGGAGGATCGATCATGTTTTGATGGGAGTTATTTCCTCCCCTTATAGTGTGGAAGTACCCAAATCCCACATATTTTCGATACTGCACCCTATTGTGAGGTCCCTTCTTTCATCTGGATTTGGTTTTTTGTCCTTTGGATGTATGCTGGTGGTTGGTAGTGATGAGAGTAAAGTGCTCTGCTTCTACTCTGTAGCCATCTTAACCCAGAAGTTTTTTTCTATCTTTCTTACTTGGTTCTCAGCCTCCAATTTGAGTTCCTGGAGAGCTTGTAACCAATTTCTATTTGGGGGGGGGGGAAGTTTGCATATCATTTGCTTATTTGTCGCTCTTTGTTGTCTCCTCTGTAGTCTGCTGTTTTTTCTCCAAAGAAGTTATCCAGGGTCAGAGTTTTTTTTGGGGGGGGTTGTTGTAGATTGTAGTTCTTGGGTGTTGGTGACCATTGCTGTATTAGTTTTTTCTTCCTTTCCCAGCCAGAAGTCTGAGTGAGGAGGGTAGGCAGGTCTCTGGGTATCAAGCTACAGAGTGTTTTTGCCACAAGGCTATTTTTCAGTCTCTGCCGGGTCTGTTGTGGGCAGCCCCTCTCTGCTCTAACTCTGCACCCAAGATCCACATTCCTCAGTCTCCTGTGGTCCCAAATATTACTGCTCTCAGGGTTAAGTTTGTGGTGTCCTCATCCAGGCCCTCAAGAACCTAGAGATTGCCCACACTTGCTCTGACTCTGTCATGGTAAATGGAGTGGGGGAGGGGTCATTAGCTCATTCTTTGGTAGGAGTAATTTTAGCCCCCTTATAGAGTGGAAATACCTAAACTCTGCCTACCTTCAAGGCTGCACCCTACGGTAGAGCCTCTTCACTTATATGATTTTGATTTTTGTCATCCTGAAGTATTTTTATATCAGTTGTTGGTGAGGAGAAAAAGACCCTTACTTCTCCTCTGTGGCCATATTAACCCAGAAGTCTATGGTACTTTTTATCAAGCTATAGTTTCCTTCCTTATCATTCTTAATTAGATTTACTTTTATTTGTACTTTGAGATCTTAATTGCTACCTCTGTCTCTTTTACTTCAGCTAGAGAATAACAGATTCTGATCTAGGTTCTTACCTTTAGTCAATATGTGCTTCTCTGCTTCATACGTGTTTCTTATAATCAGAATATAGTAGGATTCTGTGTTTTTTTATCTGTTCTGCTTCCATTTTGGGGGTGAGTTCATCCCATTATTTTATGATTATTAACTAGGTTTCCCTCCATCTTATTTTCTCTCTTTTTCTCCTCAATTTTTTTACTTTGCCCTTCCTTACAAGTGTTTTGCTTCTAATGACCCCTCCCCCAATTTTCCCTATCTTCTATAAGTCTCTCTCTCTTTTTATCCCACTCTTACCCTAATTTCCTGTAAGGCAAGATTAATTTCTATATTCAACTGAGTATAGATGTTATTCCCTCTTTGAACCAATTCAGATGAAAGTAAAATTAAAGCATTGTCAAATTCTCCTTCCCTCCCATATGCATCTATGGTAATGACTTTTTTATGCCTCTTTATTTGAGATAATTTACCTCATTCTACTTCTCCCTTCCCTCTTCTCCCAATGCAATTAACTTTTTCATCTATTAAATATTTTGTTTTGTTGTAGATATTATGTCATCATAGTCAATTTATTCTTACACCTTCTATCAATGCATACTTCTTTTAATTACTCTGAGGATGATACAGTTTTTAGTGGTTACAAGTAACATCGTCCCATGTAAACATAAATAGTTTAACCTGATTTAATCATATTTGTTTTCTCTTCCCTATTTGCTTTTTTATGCTTTTGTTGAGTTTTTATTGGAGAATAAAATTTTCTGTTCAACTTTGGTTTTTTCATCAGGAATGCTTGAAATTTTTCTATTTTGTTGAATATCCATTTTTTATCCTGAAAAGTTATACATTTTGGCCTAGTAGATAATACTTGGTTTTCATGATAGCTCTTTTATCTTCTGAAATATTATATTCCAAGCCATTTTATACTTTAACGTAGAAGGTACTAAATCCTGGGTAATCCTGACTGTAGTTCCATGATATCTTAATTCTTTCTGGCTGTTTGTAGTACTTCTCCTTGGCATGGGTGCTTTGAAATTTGGCTGTAATATTCCTGGGAGTTTTTATTTTAGGATCTCTTTTGGGAAGTGATTGGTGGATTCTTTTAATTTATATTTTCCCCTCTTTTTTGGGAATACCTGAGCAAGATTCCTTAATTATTTATTTTAAAATGATGTTTAGTCTCTATTTTATCATGGTTTTGGGGTAGTTGAGTAATATTCAAATTTTACTGTCCTTGGTTATCTTTCCAGGTTAATTGTTTTTCCAATGATATACATAAAATTTTATGCTATTTATTCATTCTGTTTATTTTGTTTTTTGGTTTCTTGATACCTCATGGAGTTGTTTACTTCCACCTGCCCAATCTAATTTTTAAGAACTTACTTTCTTCAATGAGCTTTTGTACCTCCTTTTCCATTGGGTTAATTCTACTTTTAAAGAAGCTTTTTATTCTCTGATTTTTGTACGTCTTTTCCCACTTAACTAATTCTATTTTTTTTGGATGGAATTCTCCTCATTATATTTTTGTACCTCTGCTAACATTTGGACTATTCTGTTTAATAAAGTATCATTTTCCTCCCTCCTTCACTAAGTTATTGATTCTTTCTTTTATTGCTTAAATTTCTTTCCCCCATTTTGATCTACCTCTCTTAGTTGACTTTAAACATCTTTTTTCACCTCTCCCAAAGTCTGAGACTGATTTATATTTTTTTTGTGAGGCTTTTCATGTGGCATTCTTTGATCCCATTGCCTTCTTCTGGGTTGCCTTTCTCTTCCCTCTACCAAAATAACTTTTTATGTTTAGAATTTTTTTTAACATTTCCTCTTTTTTCTAGACTTTTATCTTTAAAATAAAGTTGGGCTCTGTTAATAGAATTGAGGGAATACTCTCCTAAAAACTTCAGTTTTTTAAATTGTTTCTACCACTAGGGCTAGTTCTTGTTGTCTGCATATTTAAATTCTGCCGATGTGGTATAATCCAAGAAGTGTGTTCAGTGTTCTCCAGGCCTGTGTTCTAGTCTATGATTGACCTTACAAGCACTATTTTCTACCCTAACTGCTCCTACTATTCTTTCCTCTTTCCCCAGGAGTATAACCCAGAACCTCATATGGGCAATGCAACAGAGTTGTGCACACAGTACCAGCAAAGGGTATCCTGCAATCTCTTCCCGATCAGTTTTTGGACCCCCTTACCACATGCAGGCTGAGAGCTTTGGAAGCCACCTCCTGGCATTGATTCAATTTCTCCAAAGACCTTCAGTTAGCTTGTGCCAGGCTGTGTTCACTGTGGACTACCGTGTGCTAAGGATTGGGGCCTCACTGCTGACTTATACGTGGGCTTGAAACTTCAAAGGACTGGAATGAGGTACCTTACTATTGCCTTCCATGAAGATTCAGGCCTTCACTGCAGGTGTGCTGGACATGGCATGGACAAGACTGCATTCATTGCTCACAACAATTAAATGGGCCTTTATGACTAATTTCCCAAGCCATGATGAAATAGAATATTACTTCACCCCATCCCTTCATCAGTTCTACCACTCCAGAAATCACTTTGAGACTTGTTTTTATGTTTTTGGAGAGGAATTTGCCTCTATTCCACTAGTGTGGCATTGCCATTTGGGAAAGGTATATTTTAAACCAAAAATTTATTTTTTGAAGTTTAAAAAGCAATATTTCTTTGCCTAATCACTGGAAAAACGATATCTTTCAATTGGGGAATGAATTAACAAATTTTAGCTTCGGAAAAAATAGAATATCATCAAACTGTACAAACTGAAAATATGAAAAATTTGGGAGGAAATGAGAAAACTTATAAAAACAATGCAGAATGAAGTAAGAACTAGGAGAAACATATAGACAATCTTCACAATAATGTAACCAAAAATAACACTACAAGTAAGCCAAGCTCTCTGTAATTGTAATGACAAATCTTAAATTCAGAGAAAATAAGAGTACATGTACCTCCCTCATTTCCCTAGAGGAGCAGAGGAATGCAAGAACAGAATGTCAGATATGATTTGCTTAGCAGTTTTTCTTTTGTAATCTAGTGGGTTTTGCTCAACCTCTCCCCAACCTGCTCCAAATTATGTTGACAGAAACAGGAGAAGATAACAGAGATAACCACATAGTAAAGCTTTATTGAAGTATCAAATTATATTTATAGTCTATATGAAAGCTTTTCTGATTAAATTTGAAAGTGAGATTGTATTAAATGGCTGAACATTGGCAATGTCCATAGTAAATATTAAAAATTTCAGCCTTCCAGTCCAGAAATCAGTTAAATTGAACAGCTCAAAGCAGAAAGCAGTTTTGAGGAAACATGACTTCTGGCTTCAGAGAATAAAACTAACTGATTTCAAGGGAGAATTATCAATGACAGTTGGGAGTTGACTTAGAAGGAGGAGTAGTCCTATGTTTGTAGAAAAAAAAGGAGACATCAGAGGACCATACATATCCTACTGAATTGCAATGCCACATAAATAATTCTTGTATATGCTTTTACTCATTGAAGACACACATATTTGTGGATAATATGGTATAGACATATAAGGGGAGTTTTTCTCTAAACTGTGTTTTGCTTAACCATAACTATGGGAACTGACTTGATTATATAAAGTCCAATTGAGTGGGAGTGGGGATGGAAAGAAAAGCTTTGGCCTAATGTGAATAGTTCAAGGACATCACAGGAAGAGAAGGGACATTTGTTATTCATTTGTTCAGTCACATATAACCCTCCAAGACCCTATTTGGTGTTTTCCCTAGGAAAGATAGTGGAATGGTCTGCCATTTCCTTTTCCAGTTCATTTTATAGATGAGGAAATTGAAACAGAGTAAAGTGACTGGCCCAGGATTACATAAATAATAGTTATCTGGGGCCACATTTGAACTCAGAAAGATGAGTCTTCTTGACTCCAGACCAGGTACTCTTCTTTCTACTGTGCCATCTAGCTACCCAAACAACAATGAGGCCTGCAATACTAAAGTTAGGAGCTGTCTTGGTTACATGTATTTCCTAGATGTGTGTAGCACTACCTGTGTCTCATAAGTACATGCCCACTCTTCCAACTGATGTGGCATATATGGGTGTGAGGATTCAATTTGAGTTTTTTTTTGTTAGGGGGGAATTTTTATAGTTGTTATTCTTACAATGGAAATAAAATATATGCCCCTGCTTTCAATTAAATCTGTCTTGGTTAACTAATAAGGTTAGCAACACCAATGGAGCCTTAAGAGCTTGTTCTTGGAGAATGATTCCACAAAATATCTCTTAGTACTTTGAAGAGTAATCACCTCCTTGAAGACCGAACCTAAAGGTCTGTTAGTACCAAGGTGTGGAGGTATGCTAGAGGGGGTGCGAAACTTTGTTGTAAGAAAAAACTCATTGGGTAGATTGGTGTTATATTATCAATAAGAACAATTGCTTTTTTTAAAGCATCAATAACAGATAAAAATCAGTTAATTGATGTACCTGGGTAAATTCTCACAAACCTGAAAATATATCCTTTTTCTATTGCTCTGAAATCCCTCCCAACATCCTCCAGATTGCTGAAATTATTTGGGACACAGCATATTGGATTAATCATTTATTAAACATTTGCAGGAAAGGTCTCACCAAGAGTCCTGCCTTTGAAGAAGCAGAGCAGGGACAGGGATAGAATCAGCCATCAGGTGGGAGGAAAGAACAAAAATCCAGTAGAAATTCTCATAATCCATACTAACGATTCTTGGTAGGAAGTAGAAGCTGTTCCCAGAAAAACAGAGTTGTTTAATTATCAGAAGTTCTGTGAGATAGTTGAAAGGATATTGATCATATAATATCAAAAAGTGACTTAGGAACTGGTAATAGGGGAGGGGATCTTGGAACAAAAGTAAAAAATTCACAACCTAAAAGTAATTTTGGCCCATGAGACAGTAGTTGAGAAAGCATAGACTTTACCAAATATAATAATATTGTCTGAGTTGAGTGGGAAGCCCTCTGAGAATGGAATTTGATGAGGATGGAAAAGAGAATAAAAATCCTTTTTCCTATAACATTTGGGCTAGGAAACAGAGACAAATATCTTTAGGAGATTGAGAAGCATAAAAATCTTTCTTGAATTAGATGGATTCAATGAATAGATTAGGTTGAATGGATTACAAATCCAGATTGTCACTCCATTCCCTATCCAAGAAATTATCCTATGTGCTCCTCCCATTTCCTAACCTTATACCACTTTACGACCTTATCTCAATTCCTAGGTTGGATCTTTTCCCATATTTTCCCTCTAAGTCCTATCTTTGTGATCATTCCATATCTTCACATTAATCTTATATACATCAACTTTTGAAAGATGAAGAAGGAAAGGATAAAATTAAGACAGCACATAATAGAAAGGGAATGTGAATTACCCTCACTCCTCCACTTTAAGCACTTGTTTCACCAGAAAATTTCAGGATGACCTAGGAAAGGTCACTGATGAGGACTGTAACATCAGCTAAAAATCAGCAGGGCCTCCCCAAATTGATTTTGTCTATCCTACTTTATGCAGTATTACACTAGGGCATCCTACTCTGGTTTACTAAAGAAACATGACTTCCAGGCAACATTCTCATGGTCAAAGTTTACATACCTGCATGCCAAGATGATCTTCTTTATCTAAGCTCCTCACATCGATCTGTGGAGACAAAGCAGGATTTCAATGATTCTCAGACATGAATCTTTATCAGGCTTTTTGTGACTATTCCAGGGGAAAGAGAAATAATATTGTGTGGATAAGGACAAGGGAAATCAAACTGGGACTATTTTGATTCTATGTAATTTTCTCCTCTCAGTCACATAGGAAACATGGGGAATAAAAGACAAAGATGAATAGAGCTTACCATCTTTGGTCAGGTCCAAAATTTCATCCTTCCTAATTCCATGGTTTTCACACATTTTCTCAAATTTCTTCTTTATTTCATCTGACAGGTCTGGAGTCCGGCCTGTATTATGTTAGGGTGACAGTGAGAATGACTGATCAGTCTCTCTCATTGCTTATTTGCAACAATAGAGAAGGAGAAGCCTAGATGAATATGGTCTATAGTAGTGATGGGCAAACTTTTTAAAAAGGAGGCCAAAGGAAAGGAAACGCCCATCTCTCAGTCTGTTTCTAAGGCAACTCTTTTGAAGTTTCATTGTATTGTATCCTACTCATTGTATTCATCAGATTAGGAATAATGTAGCACTGTCAGATAGAACATTTTAGGAGGCTGCATCTGGCCCACAGGCCCGGCTGTAGTTTCAGCAGCACCTCACATATTCACAAAGATTGGCCATGTACTGGGCATAAAAACATTGCAAACAAATGCAAAAAAGCAGTAATAATAAATGCTACTTTTTCAGATCATAATGCAATGAAAACTATAATATGTAAGGGTCAATGAGAGGCAAATCAAAAATTATTTGGAAATTAAATAATATAATTCTCCAAAATTAATTGGTTAAAGAGTAAATCATATGAACAATTAATGATTTAATTGAAAAGAATGACAATGAGGACACAACATATCAAAATCTATGTACTCAGGCAAAATTTTACATACCTGAGTGTAAACATCAACAGATCACAGAGGGAAGAGGTCAATGAATTACGCATTAAAATTAAAAAAAAAACTAGAAAAAGGGGGCAGCTTGGTAGCTCAGTGGAGTAAAAGCCAGGTTTAGAGATGGGAGATCCTAGGTCCAAATCTGGCCTGAGACACTTCCCAGCTATGTGACCCTGGGCAAGTGACTTAACCCCCATTGCCTAGCCCTTACCACTCTTTTGCCTTGGAGCTGATACACAGTATTGACTCCAAGATGGAAAGTAAGGGTTTAAAAAAAACTAGAAAGAGAACAAATTAAAGATCTCCAGATAAAAACCAAATTGGAAATCCTAAAAAACAAAGAAAAAATTAATAAAATTGAAAGTAAAAGAACTAATAAATAAGACTAGGGCCTGGTACTTTGTAAAAACAAATAAAATAGATAATGTATAGGTTAATTTAATTTAAAAAAAGAAAGAAGAAAATCAAATTAGCAGTATCAAAGATGGAAATGGTGACCTCACTTCTAATGAAGAGGAAATTAAGGTAATTATTAAGAACTGTTTTGCCCAATTACATGGCAATAAATATGACAATCTAGGTGAAATGGGTGAATATTTAGAAAAATATAAATTGCCTAGATTAACAAAAGAGAAAATAGAATACTTAAAATATCCCATCTCAGCAAAAGCAATTAAACAAGCCATCAAAGAACTCCTGAAGAAAAATTCCCCAGGGCCAGATGAATTCACAAGTGAATTCTATCAAACATTTAAAGAACATCGAATCCCAGTATTATACAAACTATTTGACAAAATAAGCAAAGAAGGAGTGTGAACAAATTTCTTTTATGACACAAATATGGTACTGATTCCAAAACTAGAGAGACCAAAAACAGAGAAAGAAAACTACAGATCAATTTCCCTAATAAACATAGATGCAAAAATCTTAAATAGAATACTAGCAAAAACAATCCAGCAAGTGATCAAGAGGGTTATCCAACATGATCAGGTGGGATTTATACCAAGAATGCAAGGAATGGTTCAACATTAGGAAAACCATCCACATTATTGACCATATCAACAAGCAAACCAACAAAAACCACATGATTATCTCAATAGATGCAGAAAAAGCCTTTGAAAAAATACAACACTCATTCCTATTGAAAACACTAGAAAGTATAGGAATAGATGGGCCTTTTCTAAAAATAATAAACAGTATATATTTAAAACCATCAGCAAATATCATGTGCAATGGGGTATAAGTTAGAAGCCTTTCCAATAAGATCAGGAGTGAAGCAAGGATACCCATTATCACCTCTATTATTTAAAATTGTACTAGAAACACTAGCAGTAGCAATTAGAGAAGAAAAATAATTGAAGTGATTAAAGTAGGCAATGAGGAGACTAAACTAACATTCTTTGAGATGATATGATGATCTACTTAAAGAATCCTAGAAAATCAACTAAAAAGCTAGTGGAAATAATCGACAACTTTAGCAAAGTTGCAGGATACAAAATAAACCCACATAAATCATCAGTATTTATATATATTTCCAACACATCTCAGCAGCAAGAATTAGAAAGAGACATTCCATTTAAAATCACTCTAGGCAATATAAAATATTTAGGAATCTATTTGTTAAGACAAACCCAGACATTATTTGAGCACAATTACACAACACTTTCCACACAATTAAAACTAGAAAACTAGAGATAAATAATTAGAAAAAGTTTAATTATTGATCAGTAGGATGAGCTAATATAATTAAAATGACAATCCTACCCAAATTAGCTTATTTATTTAGTCCCAAATGTATCAAACTACCAAGAAACTTTTTATTGAATTAGAAAAAATTATAACAAAATTCATTTGGAAGAATAATCAATCAAGAATATCAAGGGAACTAATAAAAATGTTAAGAATTGGGGCCTAGTAGTACTGGATCTTAAACTGTTCTATAAAGCAGTGATCATCAAAACAATATGGTCATGGCTAAGAGAGAGAAGGGTGGATCAATGCAATAGATATGGGGTAAATGACCTCAGGAAGATAGTGTATGATAAACCTAATGATCTCAACTTCAGGGACAAAACCCCGCTATTTGACAAAACCTGCTGGGAAAATTGGAAAACAGTATGGTTTAGATCAACATCTCATACTGTATACCAAGATAAATTCAGAATGGGTAAAGGACTTAAATATAAAGAAGGAAACTATAAGTACATTAAGTGAACATGGAGTAGTATACCTGTCAGATCTATGGGAATGAAAATAATTTAAGACCAAGCAAGAGATAGAGAATATTACAAAATGTAAAATGAATAATTTTGATTATATTAAATTAAAAAGTTTATGTACAAACAAAATCTATGTAACCAAAATTAGAAGAGAAGAAACAAATTGGGGATAAAACTAAAATAAAGGTCTAATTTCTCAAAACTATAAGGAATTAAATCAATCATAAATAAAATCTAGCCATTCCCCATTTGACAAATGGTCAAGGGACATGAATAGGCAGTTTTCAGATAAAGAAATCAAAACTATCAATAAGCACAGAAAAGTAATCTAAATCTCTCATAATTAGAGAAATGTAAATCAAAACAACTCTGAGGTACCACCTCTAACCTAGCATATTGGCCAATATGACAGCAAAGGAAAATAATAAATGTTGGAGGGGATGTGGCAAAATTGGGATGCTAATGCATTGCTGTTGAAGTTGTGATATGATCCAACCATTCTGGAAGGCAATTTGGAACTATGCCCAAAGGGTTTTAAAAGACTGCCTGCCCTTTGATCCAGCCATACCACTGATGTGTTTGTATTCCAGAGGTAATAAGGAAAAATTCTTTTATAAAAATTTTTATAGCTGCACTTTTTGTGGTGTCAAAAAAATTGGAAATTGAGGACATGTCCACTAATTGAGGAATGGCTGAACAAATTGTGGTATCTGTTGGTGATGGAATATTATTGTGCTAAAAGGAATAATGAATAGGAGGAATTCCATGTAAACTGGAAAGACCTCTAGGAATTGATGAAGAGTGAAAGGAGCAGAACCAGGAGAACTTTGTACACAGGGACTGATATACGGTGGCAAAATCAAACACAATGGACTTCTCTAGTAGCAGCAATGCAATGATCCAGGACAATTCTGAGGGACTTATGAGAAGAACACTATCCACATCCAGAGAACTATGGGAGAAGAAATGCAAAAGAAAAACATATGATTGAACACATGGTTTGCTGGGGATATGATTGGGGATGTTTACTTCAAATGATCAGTCTATTGAAAATAGTAATAATCTGGAAATAGCTTTTGAATAATGATATATGTAAAACCCAGTGGAATTGCACATTGGCTCTGGGAGCAGGGAGAGAAAAGGGGAGGGAAAGAACATGAATCATGAAACCATTGGAAAATATTCTTAATTAATTAATTTAATTTTTTTTTAAAAAGATGAGTGGTTTCTCTCAATTTCTATGTTTCCTTCTTGTTCATGGATATCAGAACAGTTTCCCCTGAAGATTTCTTGTAATATTGCATCTGGTTTCTTTTCTTGATTGTGACTTTTGGGTATTCAAATGATTCTTAGATTATCTCTCCTGGGTCTTTTTTCCAGGGTTTTCCCCTCTTTCTAGTGAGGTGATTTAGGTTGTCTACTATTTTTCATTTAAATTTTTTTCTTTTATTGTTTCTTTTTTTTAACCCTTAACTTCTGTGTATTGACTCCTAGGTGGAAGAGTGATAAGGGTGGGCAATGGGGATCAAGTGACTTGCCCAGGATCACACAGCTGGGAAGTGTCTGTGGCTGTATTTGAACCTAGGACCTCCAGTCTCTAGGCCTGGCTCTCAATCCACTGAGCTACCCAGCTGCCCCACTATTATTGTTTCTTGATATGTTATGGTTTCATTAGCTTCCATTTGGCCAAATTCTAATTTTTAGAGATTTATTTTCTTCCTTGAGTTTTTGTGTTTCCTTTTTAATTTGGCCATTTCTACTCCATTTGGGAACATCCCCTCTGATAAAATGACACACATTGTTTTCTTTGTGACTTTTCTCATGTCATGAAAAAGTGAAAGAAAGAGTATTAGGGTACATACCATAGAGTTCTGCCCAAGAGGTCACTTCTTTTCCCTTGTAATTATATAGGAAAAACATGGCATAATCAGATTCCACGCTTTGAATGTAGCATTCATTAATTCCATCATCTGTGAATTCATGTAAAGTTCATGTAAGAATTTTGATACTACAGCAATAAGGATAAAGATTCAAGGTCTATTGATAGTTGAATCTCCTTCAAAGGCCTTTCCCTTGGATTTCTATAAACCTTAATTCCATCATTACTTTTGACATCCCAAGAAAACTGCTATTCTATTGACAAACCTTTACTTTTGACAATATTCCTCTCATCTACCTCTAAAGTTAAAGATTGTTAGAAATGGAAGGAACTTTAGAAGTCATCTAATCTCACTTTGCAGATGGGAATACTGAAGTCAAGAGAGGGTAAGAGACTTGGGCAAAGTTATACAATGAATAATTTTGTATTTACTTCCCTTAAAGTCTAATTGGACCTCTAGAACTCTGTAGGGAGGAAGTCAGAAGGTCAGTGATTTGGCAGATCTAGGTTTTGCACAATGCTGTCATGGTGGAATTAAAATAAGGCAATGGAAAACTGAAGATGTCCTTCCACTACCTTAAACGGCATTGTTTTGTATACTCCCAACCTTTAACCACTTCTTTGTTAATCAATGAGTTCATTAATTCATTTCAAAATAATACTGAAAAACAATGAGATCCTTATTTATACTTACATGGAACCTTTATTACACCATCTACTACTTGTCCAGTCACAGAGAATTTGACACATTTTTCATTTTCCCTGGAAATGAAGATAAGATTATAATAATAACTTGTGTTTACATAGGAAATTTTACTATGAAACTCCCTTTTGCATTTATTTTATTAAATTTAATTTTGTGGCTAAAATTTATACAACTTATTTTTCTTTTCTTACACAACTATTGAAGTGATGATGTGTCCAAGGTGACTTCTAGGTTCTCAGAAAGGATTAAACTAATTCATAATTTTAAAAATTGTTGAATATTTTCATCAAATTCAAATTCTTTGAAAATCTGTGATCTCTGGTGTGGTGGATATGATGATACTCAACTAACCAGAATACTTGATTAGACAGAAAAACTTTCTTTTTACTAGTTCTTCATGAAAAATACTTTGAGATAACCCCTGGCCTTTTCATAAATAAACTGAAATTAGATTTGCAAGATTTCTTTTTAAATCTTAATTTTTCCCATTACAAAGTGTGTGACCTTGGGCAAGTAAGTCTTTTCACCTTTTGAATACTCTCACAAACAGGGGCAATAATGTTCTGCCTTATCTCATAGGCTCATTCTGGACAAAATCTGTAACCACTTCTAATCTTAAATAAATATATAGTTATGAACTTTTTTATTGCATTTTATGTTTACAACATGTGATGAGTGCAATAAATACTAATTGTATCTAATAGCTATAATAAAATAATCTAAACTTTGATATTAGTCTTTTAAAAAAGATAAGAAAGTACATCATGATAAAATATAAGACAAGGAAGAATCAAAGTTTGATAAACTTAAGAATATAAATGGCAAAAAGAACTTGGCATTTAACAACAATTTCTGAGAAAACAGGAAAATGATCTGATGGAAACTGGATTTAGACAATGTCCTGTAAGTTTATGTCACAAGACAAAGGGATATATGGTTTAATATTAATGGTGATAGAAAATTAAAAGAACATCATACTGAGCACTTTTCACAAAAGTGGCCCAGAGGACATTTTCTATTATCTATTATATGAAATTAAACAGGTTTTACTTATTCAAAAAAGTTCTTTAAAACTGGGTCAGTGTCTGAGGCCAAATGTGTATTCAGATCATACTGAGCCCTCTACATGACCTACCTACATGGTCCAAGTGTGAATATTAACAAAAATTGTTCAGAAAAAAACTATTTAATTTTAGAACATTGTTTGTGGAGCTGCAAATTGGTAGATTTTTTTCTAGAAAACCATATGAAATTATGTTAAGAAAATGACTAAAATATTCATAGTCTTGATACATATATCTCAAGGCAGTCAATCATTTTTAAAAGGCTTTTTGTAAAAAGACAGTACTTTTTTAATAGGAAAGAATTATAACTACATGGGGAATGGCTACATATTTTGGAACGGCTACATAAGCTTCAGAAAATGTCAGAGCAAAGTGATTATCTTTCTTCCCTTTCTCATGCTCTTCTTTTTTTGTCTTCTTAACAGAAAGGCCTCAAGTATCCCATCTCTACCTCAAAATGAAGACTGGTGATTAAAAAGGTTTGGAACAGAAGTAAAATAGTAGTTCCCATAAGTGGTGATTAAAAAGATCCAAACTTCATATAAAAATACTTTTAAGTAATATAGCCTCTCACCTGGCAGACAAGCTTTAAGTATGTGTGTAACCTATTAATTCCTTTTCCCTTTGATAGTTGTCCTTGATGTTCATAAAACCAACCACAGAGTGGGAAATACTTGATGCCAGTATCAGCTTGTGTGGGTTAAGGGACCCCAACGCTGTTACCCTGGTTTTTGTTCCTTCTTACATATGAACAAACTAACACAGGTAATACTTACTCTTTCAAGAAGTTTCCATGTATCATATCACCATTCTCATGGATATTTTTGACATACATCCTTAAGCTTCCTCCTTTTTTAATCTTAGATATATTATTTGCAGCCAATGCAACAGTGTACCAGTCTCCAACAAGCTATGGGAAAGAATTTGAATGAGAATTGAAAAAAGCTGTCCCCAGACCCATAAACACATGGTAGTTTAGAACTGGGAAAGATTATATTCCAAATCTTTCATTTTTAAAGTGAGCAAAGAGAGGCCTCAAAAGTGAATTATACCCTTCCCCAATTCTACCTAGTTCATATATTAACTTCATAGTATAAAAGAGAGATCATGAAACCAGGAGTTTGGAAATTTGAGTTCTGATCTCATTTTCTTATTAACTCACTCTATGACTGTTGGCAAATTATTTAACCTTTAAATGTCTTGGTTTGCTCCTCTCTTCAATGAAACTAATTATATTTGTACTGTGTGCTTCAGGTATTATCCTAGAGATATTATTTTTCCTTTATTCTACCATGTATCTTGGACTTATATATGACTGATAATTTCTGCAAGTATTTGGGGAATTTGGGGGAGGGGTAGGAGAATGCCACTGGAATAAGGAATATCTATATTGTGATCTTAAGAGTAGTTCTCCTTTAGTACTCTCTAATTATCTATAGTTGTGAAGGATTATCTTTCTCTCCTCTCTCAAAATGTCTGAGATTACTCTGTATGGTAGAATTAATGTGATATCTAATTCTAGCACATGTGTAGAAACAAAGTCCTCAAGATATCAATTGAATCCTATAAATAAAATTGGTTTAAATGGCAAATCACAGAAAATAAAATTAGCAGTGTTTGGTCATCTCATTAACTATTACAGTCAAAAGCAAAGAGATTAAGTTTCAGTTGTGCCTTGTGGAATTAGACTTTTTTTTTTAAAGAATGGTATCTCAGGATGCCAACATTTTAGAATTACAAAGTTCTTATAGATCATTCAGTCTAAACTTTATTTGACAGAGGCAGAAACTGGTCTAGGGGGTTATGTTTTAATGCATGAGAGTTTGGGTATATGTAATTCTTTAAAAGAAATATGCCATGGCCACACCTTCATGTATAATTTCATATTTTCTGCTGACTTTGTTCATTGGTAGATGGCACAACCATTGGGAGTGAGCAGCTTTGAGTGAAAAGACACAAGTAGGCATCTTTTCCTTTTTTATGCAAACCCTGTCTTTCCTCTTATGAACAATGGAAGTTGTGTTTTCCTCATCCATTATCCACAAAGCTTTTCTAGACCACTTTATTCACCTTTTCCCAATCTTCCTCACTTACCATTGATGTGTCATCCCCCTTGTTGTTATCAAGGGCTTGGAGTCCACAAACTAGGGCCACTCCCAGGGTCAGCACTAGAATTTTCATCTTCTCTGGGTTTTTCTCTGATGCTTCAGCAGTAGTTGAATGTGTGAGAAGGACTTTGATGAATACTCTGGGCTCTCTGATCCGTAGCCTTTATACCTTATCCTAGGATGGGGTTCCTGATGATGTGGCACTATGGGGTAATTCTTCAAAGTCTCCTTTATTCAGCATTGTTAAGTGCTAGCCAAAGATCTCAAGGACAGAATAATCATGAGTTTTTTTTGTCAACAATAATTTGACATTTCAAAATAAAAATTTCCAAGATCAACAGTCAATGTTAGGTTGGGCCAGTTTCCTGTGATCAACTCTATCTATCCTGAGATTAGAGAACAAATTTCCTATGTTTTCTATCCTAATGGCCATTATACAATTAACACTTGCTTACCAAATACCTAAGACACATGGAACCTTGCCTTAGTAAATGTGAAACATGCCTCCCCAAAGAAATACACACATCATTGCTCTCTGGGAGTTTTCTATCTAGTTGTGGAAATGCAATAAACACTTAAGTGACTACTATGAATAGAGCATAATTCTAGGTACTAACAAATGTCTGGATTCAATATTCTATGTCAGTGATGGTGAACCTTTCAGAGACAGAGTGCCAGGCCTCACCCCATCCCATTCCCCAGATTGAGTTCTATACCCATCCACTACTTCAGAGATCATGTGTCATGCCCCTCCCCACCACGGAGGGCCAGGAGTGGCCTGCCACCCCCACTTTACCCACACACAGAGGAGAGAGCAAGCAGTCCCATTGGACTGATGGGTGAAGTACTGGTTGAAGTGAAAAAATGTCATCCATCATGGTGACATCAGATACTCTTTATCAGGGGAGAGGGAAGACTCCACCTGAATCCCTCTACCTTTCTAGTGATGAACTCTGTAGCGTGGAGGGCAATTAGGTGCCCACAGAGAATCCTCTGTTTGTCATCTTTGGCACCTGTGCCATAGTCTCATCATCACTGTTCTATGTGGTACTTAAAGTCTAATTCACAATAAAGAACCCTAAAGGCATTTTTCTTTTTTTTTTTTGTTTTTGAATTTAAGGGTAAAGAGAAATTCCCAGATATGAAAGCCCTAACTGTGTTGTGTGCCCACACATTATCATATTAAAGATTTACGACTTGTATATATGAAAGTAAATAAATTGTATATATATACATATATATTTATATATATATATATATATATATATATATAT
>NC_058131.1:271419541-271419852 GCF_016433145.1 Gracilinanus agilis | reverse complement strand
ATTTTTTCTTTTGCTTGAAAACTTTTGAATTTGGCAATAATATTTCTAACCGAGTTCTTCTCTGGGTTGAATATGGTGGGTGTTCTATGAATCCTTTCGATGTCTATATTGCCCTCTTGTTGTAGGACTTCAGGGCAATTTTGCTGAATTATTTCTGTTAGTATAGAGTCCAGGTTTTTATTAATTTCTGGTTTTTCTGGAAGACCAATTATTCTCAAATTGTCTCTTCTAGACCGGTTTTCTTGGTCTGTCACTCTCTCATTGAGATATTTCATATTTCCTTCTATTTTTTCAGTCTTTTGACTTTGTTT
>NC_058131.1:271396572-271419452 GCF_016433145.1 Gracilinanus agilis | reverse complement strand
TCTTGTTGTAGGACTTCAGGGCAATTTTGCTGAATTATTTCTGTTAGTATGGAGTCCAGGTTTCTATTAATTTCTGGTTTTTCTGGAAGACCAATTATTCTCAAATTGTCTCTTCTAGACCGGTTTTCTTGGTCTGTCACTCTCTCATTGAGATATTTCATGTTTCCTTCTATTTTTTCAGTCTTTTGGCTTTGTTTTATTTGTTCTTGTTGTCTTGAGAGATCATTAGTTTCTACTTGCTCAATTCTAGCCTTTAGGGATTGATTTTCGGCTATAATCTTTTGGTTTTCGGCCATAATCTTCTGGTAATCGGCCATAATCTTTTGGTTTTCGGCCATAATCTTCTTGTTTTCTGCCATAATCTTCTGGTATTCCTCTTCAATCTGGTCATTTCTTGTGTTCAATTTGCTTATCAGTTCATTTGGTTTCTGAGCCTTGCTTTCCAGTTGCAAGATTCTACCTTTTAAGCTGTTATTTTCTTGCCAGATCTCTTCCATTTTCCTCAAAATCTCAGATTTGAACTCTTCCATAGCTTGTGAGGAGTTTTCCTTATTTGGGGAGGGTCTGGATGGTTGTTTGTTCTCCTCCTCTGTTTGCTCTGTTGTCTGGATTTTCTCTGTGTAGAAGCTGTCGAGTGTTAAAGACTTCTTTTTTTTGTTATTATTCTTTCTCTTCTGAATTTCCTGTAACTGATTAGCCATCATTAGCCCAGCAGCTTCTCAGGTTTATCCTCGCTCTCAGTGTCTGTCTGAGATCTATTGGCTCCTGAGGTCTGAGTTCTAGTTTTTTCCAAGGTCAAGCCCCCTGGTGGATTCCCTTGCTTGATCCTCTGCAGGAGGTTCCTTTACAAGTCTCAGGGAGCTACTTCCACAGTCGTATACCCGTCTGCACTGGTTCCCCACTTAGGCTTTGCTCCTGGCTGTGTTTGCCTCCACCCACGCCTCTGCTCAGCCGGCACCCACGCCTCTGCTCAGCCGGCACTCTGCGCCCAGCGTCCACTCTCTGCTCCCGCGCGCTCAGATTTCGCGTGCGTTCTTGACTTAATGGGGTCCTAAGTCTTGCTGCTCTCAGGAACAGGTCCCGGAGCTGCCGATGACTCGATGGGTGCCCCAAACTTTCTCTATTTCTTTTTAGCTGGGTTCGGAGCTATAGGTGAGTGTGGAGGGGGTGGGGGTGGGGCGGTTGCTCAGCCTGCAATTGAGTGAGAGCCCTTTTTAGCCTGGAAATGTCTCGATTCCATGTACCTTCCACGCTGTGCCCTGTTGTGGGGTTCCTCTGTTCGTCTGGACTTGTTTTTATGTCCCCTTGAGGAGTTTTGTGTGTTTTGGTCAGGAGAGGTTAAGAGCTGCTTCTTACTCTGCCGCCATCTTAACCCGGAAATCCCTTAATTTTATTTTTTAAATCATCTTATCACAGTCATCTCCCACATGTGCCTACTGTATATGTATAATCCTTCTAACTGCTCTGATAATGATACGGTTCTTAGGAATTAACAAGTAGCATGTTCCCATGCAGGAATGGAATCATTTTAAATTTACTGATTCCTTCATTATTTCTCTTTCATATTTACTTGTTTTATAAAAGACTTTAGTCTTGGGTTTCAAATCAAATTTTCTATTCAGCTCTAGTCTCTCCCTCAGAAATGTTTGAAAGTCCTCTATTACATTAAATATCCACTTTTTTGTCCTATAGGATTATACTTAGTTTTGCTGAGTAGGCTATTCTAGATTGTATTCTTAGCTCTTTTGCTTTCCATAGTATATTCCAAGCTCTCTAAATTTTTAAAGTGGAAACTGCTAAATCTTGTGTAATCATTACTGTGACTCCATGATATTTAAATTATTTTTTTCTGACTGTTTGAAATCTTTCTTCTTGACCTAGAAACTGTAGAATGTGGCTAAAATATTCCTGGGATTTTCATTTTGGGATCTTTTTCAGGAGGTGATTGTTTTGAAAAATTGTGTCTTTTGATCTGTATTTAGACTCCATTAGTACTTTTTCTGCAAGTGTATAGAAATTTTCTTGATTGTTTTCTATTCTTCCAAGATGGTATGATCTAAGGAGATGTATATTAAATACTATCTCAGCTTATGCTCTTGTCTGTGAGCAAGCACAATCACTCTTTTCCACCTTGTTACTGGGACTTGGGACCCCTGTTCTCCTGTGGCCATAGATGTTAGTGCTCCTCCTCGCCCTGAGACTGTAATCAAGGACTGTTACCTGATTTCACATATAGGTAATGAGATAAGAGTCTTGTACCCAGAGCCAGCAAAGGAACACCTGTGATCTCTTCCTGAGAAGTTGTCTGAAACACTTTCACACCTATGCCTGAAAGCTCAGGAAACCTTTGTTACTGATTCAGCCACCTATAAGACCTGTTGCAGGATTGAGACCTGCATTGATAGGCTGATTTGTGATTCTGTGCCAAATATCTTTTGTGCTGGTCTTTTAATTATTTTGGGATGAAAAATTATTTTGTGTGCTGAGCTGTTCCAGAATTCATTTTGAGACATTATGACATAGTCTTTTAGAGGGCAATTTGGCAGAAATCAGATAGGTTTGTGTACTTCTTGATCATCTTATCTTCATTTACTTTCTCCTATTTCTTTTATTTGATTTTTGAATTCCTTTTTAGCTCCTCTGGAAGATCTTTTTGAGACTGACATGATTTCACATGTTACTTTGAGACTTCACAATTAGCCAGTTTGGCATTGTTTTCCTCCTCTGAGTTGTGTTTTCATCCTCTCTATCACTAAAGTAATTTTCTAAGGTCAGCTTTTATCTTTGTCTTTTGCTCATTTATCCAGCCTATTTTGTAACCTTTGTTTATACACTAAAAATTGGATCTATTCCTGGGGTGCTTGTCCCCACCCTGTGACTAATTTGCCTTTGCCAGGACACTGCCTGTGTTCAATTGTATTTTATTTTGTTTCCAGATTGTTGGGATTTTTTTGCACAGACACAAAGCACACTATATTGTCCCTCCTTCTTATTCCAGTATAACAAGTTTTTCCCATCAATTCTCTATGTGGTCTTAGGTTAGAAAACTATTTCACTCCATCTTTTGTTGGTTTTACTGTTGCAGAATTAATTTTGAGACATTTTTATAGTTGGTTGAAGATAAATTTCAATAAGCTCAGAGTACTCCTTTGTTCTGCCATCTTGGCTCCTGGAAGTCTTAAATCTCTTCCTATTCTAAATTCAGAGGAAGGAAAACACACCTCAACCATACTTTGTCCTCTACAGAGTCACTTGTTGTTTAAATTGGTCACTTAAAGAATTATTTCATATATCTGTTAATAGTCTAAAATTTTCCCCTTGAGAATTACTTGTCCATATCCTTTGGCCTCATCTACTGGAGAATATTAGTTGGTTTTTATAATTTCTGGTTAGTTGCCTCCATATTTTGGCTATCAATCTATTTTCAGAGCTATTTAATTTTGTTCCCCTTGCAATATTTCCCTTTTTAGCCTACTTCTACTAATTTTGTTCATGAAATATCTTTTCAAATTCAAGTAATCAATTTTATCTATTTAAACTTAAATGATTTTCTTTGAACTGATTATGTACTCTGGGGGAAAAATGTTTTAAAAAATTGAGTTTGGGAATCGTAGTATTTCAAATAAATTTGGGACTAGAGTACCTTGATCTTGGGATAGTGTATCTGGGAGGATCCACATGCATTTTGGAGATAAGGTATTCTCAAGAGTTATTGTTTATTATAGTTAACTTACCTATATCTATCCCTTATTCCAGTGTATCAGGCTATAAATTATACATTTCATGAAGGCAGGGATTATGTCACAATTATAGTACATTGTTCTGTATATAGCAGGTGCTTAATAAACATTTGCTGAATTTTAATTCTTATATATGTGCCATGAAGGTATCCATTTGAATCTCATGATAAAAATGTGATATGGTTCTTGGTATTATATATGTACCTTACCAATCTTTACCTTGTCCATTCTTTTTTGGCAAATTTTTCAAATGGGGCCAACAATTTCAGAGAACAGTCTATGATAACTTCCAACTATTACCTTTAAGTCATAAATAAGAAATTTTTTTAAAAATTATTCCAAAAGACTGGTATGTTAGACTCAAACTAAGCCAAATGATATCAGAGCACTAGATATTTTAGCAACAGGAATAACACAAGATAAATAAGTAAAAGAAATAAAGATCAGTAAATGTAAGGCAAACACATCACAATTTCCTTATTATGTTTCACTTAGAAAAGCCTAAAGAATTAACAATGAAACCAAATGAGATAATCAGTAAAATAAATAAAGTTAACAGAGTTCAAAAAGTTCAAAATAACTGCTTCTTCTACTTCACTAGCATTTCTTTAAAGAAATTATAAAATCTAAGAGTGAAAATAAAATAGACAAATTCTATTACCAATAACTATAAAATGCATAAAATATCTCACCAAGGCAGACCTAAGGTCCATATAAATAAATAAATTATATATATATGCATATATATATAATTTACATATATAATATATAAATAAAATTGCAAAATGCCCTTTAAATAAATTAAGAGGGGGCATCTGGGTGGTTCAGTAGATTGAGAATCAGACCTTGAGATGGGAAGTCCTGTGTTCAAATGTGACCTCAGACATTTCCTAGCTGTATGACCCTGGGCAAATTGCTTAACCCCCATTGCCTAGATTTTACTGACCTTTGTAATTAGTAGATAATGTGGCTGATAACAGGGCAGCTGTTGGTACAAGTGTGTCACCTGGGCCTGAGAGCCAGTAACTTCAGTAGCAGGTGATTTGAGACTGTCAGGGATGTGTAGCCTGAGATGTGATGCCCAGTCAGTCTCCCTGCTACCTATAGGTTCCTTTAAGGTGGAGAGTGAGGAGCCCCTCCCTGCTGGAGTGAAAGCAGAACTCAACAGGAAATGAAGCTCACACACTTCCTGAATAAAATGGATGCTTGCTCAGTACTTCCTTTAGAGTTAAGTGGTTGCTATTCTCCCCTCCCCTCAGCCCCTTAGCCCAAGATGATGTTATAATAACTACGGAAGTTCACACTTTTAGGCTAAGGGTTTATTTTAACACGGAAGGCGAAACTGAGGCAAGAGGGTTTAGGGCTCTTGAGAGACCATTGCTAGGGGCGACTGGCAAGTAATGGCTATGGACCTAGAAGGTTAGTTTAACACTGCCCTGATGTTGTTTGGTCCACCAGCTAAACAGATATAGTTGGTGAATTGGTTTAGGGGTGTCCCTGTTGCTAGGCTACTCTAATCTAAATCCTGCCCACTTTCCACAAACCAAACCTCCCTTCAACCTCCTGGGGTCCCCAAGGGGAAGTCAGGGGTAGCTGAGTGTCTGGGTGAGGTCAAGGAAATCAGAACCCCCAGGTTGGTTCTGCAGGGTTTTTTATAGTCCCAGCTCAAACTGCCAGCTCCTGGAACTGGCACCTGCCCAGCCAGAGTTCCATTCTCCTAACTGTCAGGATTACCTAGGGTAATTTTGAAAATGCAAGAGATCTTGCATAAATCCTTCATTACACCTTCTGCCTTGGAACTAGTAGTTCCAAGGAAGAAGATAAAGGTTTTTATTTAAAATAAGAAATTAAAAACAATTTAAATAACTGGAAGAAAATTCAGTACTTAAGACTACATCATGCAAATATGTAGAAAAATGACATTACCTACATTAATTAATAGAAGTAATGCCTCAAAGATCAAATTATCAAGTATTGGTCTAGATTAAATAATATCACAATTCATTTGGAGAAATGAAATATATAATATATCAAAATAAATAATTTACAATACTAGAAATGAAGAGAGGATAACACATCCAGATCTCAAACTAAATTATAAAGTAGTATTTGTCAAAATTCCCTGATACTGTTTTAAAAATAGGAAAGTAGATAAGTGGAATAGATTAGATAAGAAATGACTAGAAACGATGGTAATAACCAAGTGTTTGATTCACCTGAAAACTTAGATGAGCTACTGAAGACTTTCTTATTCATGAAGAATTTTTGGGAAAACTGGAAAAGTATTTGGTAGAAATTAAGTTTAACTACCCTCTTACCCCATTTGTCACACCAAACATAAAATGAATGTTACCTGAATATTATAGGTCATATAAACATTAGAAGACAACTAGATGAGATAGCTTTCTCAACTATAACTGGAGAGGGTGAATTCTTAATCACTTAAGATACAATCATAGAAAACAAAAATAAGTAATTTTGATTTATAAAACATATGTCTTTTTACAAAAATAAAATTAACAAAAAGGAGAATGAAGGAACAGTAATGTATTAGAGAAAAACCATTACATTATATCCTTGACAGGAGTCTGATAACCAAGGTAGAATATAGATTTTTAACAGTGATTACCAAAGTGGGTGCTATTGCCCCCTGGTGGGTACTTCGGAGATCCAGAGGGCCACAGGTGCATTTATCTTTCCTATTAATTGCTATTAAAATTTTTAAAAAATTTATTTCCAAGGGGCTAAGTAATATTTTTTCTGGAAAGGGGGTGGTAGGCCAAAAAAGTTTGGAAACTACTGTTAGAAGAACAATGACTATTTCCTAATAGATAAGTGGTTAAGTATATGAAGAAATTGTTTTTTAAAAAGTTGTAAACCACTAATATCCTTGTAATAGAATATTCTGTATCATCAATCATAAAACAAGTACAAATCAATACAACTCACACACTTCACAATCAAAGATTGAGATTAGTCAATATTGTAAAATCTGTTAATTGTAAACTCTTAACTTCTCTCTTAGATTGAAATTAAGCATTGGTTCTAAGGCAGAGGACTGGTAATTGCTAGGCAATTAGGATTAAGTGACTTGCCCAGGGTCACATAGCTAGAATGTGTCTAAGACCATATTTGAATTTAGATCTTCCAGACTGCAGGCCTGATGCTCTAACAGTGGTGCTGCCATTCACTAATTCATTGTTAATGGTATTATGATTTGGTGTAATTATTCTGGGAAAAAATATACTAAGGTAACTAAAATGTTTAAACTCTTTGTCCTAAGGATCTAATTTTGAGGAATATACCAAAAAGAAGTCTCTGATTAAAAGAAAAGTCCCATATGTATCAAAATATTTGTAGTAGTACTTTTGGTAGTAGTAATGAACTTCAGAAAAGTAGATGGCTATTGATTTGGGAATAGCTAAATAAGTTTTAGTATATAAATGTAATGTAATGTTCTTGATCTTTAAGAAAGATGAGTATGTAGATATAGAGAAACATGGAAAACTTATGGGTTGATGCATTATGAAACAATCAGAACTGGGAAAAATGTACACAATAATGATAAAACAATTAAACTGAATTATGTACACATAAGAAATAAATAAATAAAAAGTGAAAAGCGTCAATAGAAATTCACTTTTGAAAGAAAGTATAAAGAAATTAGAAATCTTGCATTAAGTATTGTTTTTATTCCTTATGTCATTTATCTTTAAAAAAATTAATTGCATACATGCAAGGTAAATCAAATCTAGTAGAAGCATATGTGATGGGGAGGGAAACACAATACATGTAATTTCAATTTCTGTTTTGCTTTTATTTGAAATGAATATAAGCAAAAAGTGCTATGTTATTGCCACATATAGTATTACAATTATAATTACAGTATATTTAAGTTACACTCATGAAGTTACATTATATAGATTATCAGTTTTACTCATTCCATCTGGATCTTCTCTCCCCATAGTATAGCTTTTCCAGTTCTGGGCACAACCTTTTCAAGAGGTCTTCAAAAAGAAGATGACAACTGATTTGAGAGAAGCCTGAAAATCATGCTTTATAAAGAATGTTGAAAAGACTTCAGAAGTTTGATCTGGAGAGGAAAAGACCAAGGTGAGAAATAAAATCTGATGATTTAAAATTGGAAGGGACTTTAGAAGGAAATTTTAAACATCTTCAACATCTCATACAAATGGGCCAAAATTATTTCAATAATTTGTGTTAGATGATTAACCTGTATCTTCAGGATGATAATGATAGTAATGCCAATTATGGGGGAGAGAAATACATTGATAATATCTAAGACCCAGTAAAAGAATGGTCCTTATAACTTAATCTGCCCCAAATAAAAATGTCTGACATTTTATACAAAGTTTGAGATATAATATCAAACAAACAATAATGAATTCCTGAATCACACCCCAGACAACTGCATTCCCTCCTAAAAGCAATTTTTTCTTAGTATTTGGTAGAAGAGAGAGAGAAGACAGGTAGAAGGAGAAGAGTACCAAGGACAGAAGTGAACCAGGTGAGTGGAAGAAGAGAAAAAGAAGGGGAAAAGGAAGAAGGAAAGTTTTTAAAAGAACAAGAACTGAATTAAACATAGTGAAAGCATTGCCATTCCTACTTTAAATTCTAGTTTATGGGGAGGACTAACGTGTAGAAAAACAATCACAAAAATGGCCTTGGAACTAAATAAGATCTTTCTTTTTTGATTCAATAAGAACATCCAGTTCCACAGGTGGGTTCCTGAGCACAATTATCAGCTTTAAGGAAGCAATGTTTTTGGAGCACAAACTTAATGTCAAATATCACAAACCTGCAGGCTGGTGCCACTTCCCTATTCTGAGAGATGGGAACATGGATCTGTGGAGAAAAAGCAAAATATGAATGATTCTCTGACACAAACTCCCCTCAGATATTCATAATGCCACCATCCAATGTGAAAAAATGATTTCTATGTTAGGATGAAATTTTGAGCTGTAAAGATTTATTTTCCAATTAATTCTCTTCTTTGTTATAAGGAAATTGGAAATAAGGGTGGAGCAATTATTAGAAAGACTTACCAGTATTGGTCAGGTCAATGACATTGTCATCTTTAAGTCCATGTAATATGTAAAGTTGCTCAAATTTACTTTTTATGCCTTGATTCAAAAGTTTTCCTTTCTGTCGACCTGCATTTGGAGAATATTATGTTATAGATCATGAATTAATAAATGAATGAAACAGGTTAATTAAGGACTTAATATTTTCCAATTTTCTGAATTCTTTAGATACAAAATCAGTAAAAAAGATAGGTTTTTGTTTTCAAAGAACTCCTTAGGCTCAAGTTGGAGAAGATACCACAAAAAGAGAAAGTTCATAGCAGAGAGGATGGAAAAGACATAGGGCCCATAATATGATTAGATAACTAGACCCAATGGTCCTCAAGTCGTGTCAGAAGAAAAGATATACAAGAAAGAGAGTCAAGATAGATATTAGAAAATAGAAGGATTTGGATGCAAAATGGATTATCTTGTTAACAGAGGTAATATAGTTTTTGTTTCTCATTTCCTTCAAGGACAAGTGAAACCAAGCAATGAACATATCTTTCCCCGTAAACAAAGACTACCAAGTAAAGACTCCAGGTTTTTCATTGCTTTCTTGCTTAAGAATCTAGGAATAATGTAACCTAACCCCCTTTTCTTTCTCTTCTCATATCAAATATATGCTTTAGTAATGATTAGGTAGGTTAGAGGAGAGAATGAATAAAAAGGGTAAGAGAGGAAAAATGACTACAGAAGAGACTTGCCCTACATCTCAGAAAGACAATGAAAATGTAAGATCTCTCCCTGAAGGTCTTGGTATTTTCATTAAGCAGAAGACAAAAATCATTGTCTTAGGGGGATGATAAAATAGAAGGACTAGAATTGTGGACTTAAGGAGAGAACAAGCCTAGATTTGCTACTGAAAGCAGAATTACAGGAAGAGAGACTAGAGGACACTTACTGTAGAGCTCCACCCCTTTGGTTTCTCTCCCATAAATCTCATTAGTTGTATAGATCAGGAGATAATCCATTGGGTCAGCATCTTCCAAATAGAGTACATTGTTGCCTGGATCTGTGAAGGGGTAAGATTAAAACTTTGTTAATAGTATAGGAACTGAGAAAAATAAAAATTCTTCATTCATTAACTGCCCCTTCACCATGGTTTGTCTTGATTCCTCTCATCATTGGGGAAAATAATACCACTATCTTACATTTTGGGATACACTCAGAATGACTATGATCACTTATCAGTGAACTATTTTAAGAAGGATACTGGCAAATTAGAGTGGGGATAAAAGTAAATTACCAGTCCAGTATTGATTGATTGACTTTAGGATGTGTAACTCAGATAAATTTTTTCCAAGGCTTTTCTAGGAAGAAGGATTGCTTGTCTCTAAATGGCAGAACCAAGAATAATGGGTAAAAATTTTGGAGGAATATTTTTAAGCTAATGAAAAGAAACACATTCTAACAATGAGAACTGTACAAATATGGAAAGATCTTCCTCAAAATGTAGATGTTTTCCCCTCATTACTATACTGGTGTGTAGTATGTTTATAGTTGTCTACTTGAGCTGTAAGAAGGTTCTTCTCATCACTCTTTCTGTCTTCTATTGTAAACTAATTGTTCAAGATTAGATTGGTAAATTGTGTCCATAAAATAAATGTAGCATATCTACTTAAAAAGACACTACACTTGAAGACAAGGTTAGAATTGGTTTTCCAACTCTTTCTTCAAATTATAAGATGCATGACCTCAAGCAAGACACCATTCTTCTCTAAACCTTCTTGCTTAGCTGAAAAATCTAATAACATACTATTTATCTCATAGAATATTTTCAAGCATTAAATAAACATATTGAAGTATTTTTAAAAGTATAAAATGGTATAAAAGTGTCATTATTCATTCCCTTTGATGATAACAGTAGCTTGCATTTTCAAATAAAAAGTATTTTCAGTTCATTATGCTATTTGATCCTAGAACAAGATTTGAACTTAGAAAAAAAACACATTTATGAGATTAAAATGTTAATTAGAATTCTCATTGATACGTACATTGGAGTTTGTATTTATTGTTTTCCAATCTGTAAGCCAATACTGGCACTTTCTTACAATTGCCATTTCTCCTAGAAAAGGGGAGGAAAACATGTTGAGTTTAGACATAAATGAGGAGCATTGGGGCTACCCTACTGACCAGTATATCTTGGGCAGAAAGCTATCATTTATTCTGGTGATTCTTTTCCCCTTCCTCACAAGTACCTTTGTCATCAGTCAATGCCAGCCCCCACAGCAATTTATTCTATCTCTATTCTAGCCCCATTATAATTCTAGGAATGTTGATAAGAGATTACCAATCTTGAGCCCTGAGATAGCCTGTGAGTGGGAAAACCCAGAACTATGACTGAGGAGCCTATCATCTCTCTCTGATGAGACATACCTGAGGGTGAAATAAAGCATCAGTTTGTCTGCTTTCACTTTAATAGTGTGAATAAAAGCTGCAGAGTTGCTTCCCTTCACACTGGAGGCCAAAAATATAGGATACCACCTTCCTGCAAGCTGTGAGAAATGTTTTAGAAAAAAGGAAAGGAAGGAAATGGTGAGCAAGAAAAAAAGGGAAGAGGGGAAAAGTTACTGGATTGGGGATAGGGGAGAACAGAAAATGCCTTCCATGGACTTGCCTTAATGTTTCAGGAGTCTGAAGAGAAGATTTAAGGCTCTGGTCCATTTATAAGCACTGCTCTTTATGATATCTGGGACAGATATCTATTGTCTATTGACTTCATAGTCCGAGTGTGTATGAGGGAGGCTACATTCTTCCCCAACACAGAGAACAGGGCTAAGTTTCCTAGTATGGTTTCTGAGGTTCTCTGGCATGATAGCCCAGTGGGGGTTCACACAAGCATGGGAGCTGGATCCTACTTTTCTTATTGAGTGATTCTACCTACTTTGAAGAACTATCTGCTATAGGTATCTATGTCTTCTGGATGCACATGGACTGAGGAAGTATTTTATATGTCAGAGACAGCTTTCTCCTCACACATACCTCAGTGGAGGTAGTCACAAAAGTTGAACAATGAAATTGTAGTGTTAAGGAGATGCCATTGTCTGATGCCTTTTTGGCACGCCAGGATCTCTCATTGGGTCAGGAAGGAATAATATTATTGGTGGAAGATACTTCAGATAAGGAACTTCCTCTTTGAAGGAAGATCAGCACTTTGCTTGTCTTGGGTACTAAAGCATATAGTGACTTTATTAGGGTCACAAAATAAATATGTTTTAGAGGATGAACTTCAACCTAGAAGCCCAGCTCTCTATCTACCACAGTAGGTACCTTCTATATTAAAAAATAAGAATGGATGATGATGATGATGACATTTCTACAGCGCTTAGCATTGCATATTGATTATCATTACATATAATTACTTATTTTATACCAACTAATTCACAATAACACTGTTATACATTCCATTAGTGTCTTCATTTTATAGATGAGGAAATTGAAGGTCCAGGTAGTTAAAGTGCCTTGCTTACGATCAAACATTTGCTTTATGTCTGAATCTGGATTTGGACCTTTGTTATCCAGTCTCCAAGGTCAGTGTTGCATCCTTAATTGTAAATAAGGATGCAAACAAGGGCACTTCTAAGTTTGTTATCATCTCTAAATGTATGATCCTATGGTTCCAGGAGCAAAAAAAAAGTTCTTCCTGCCTTCCTGCTCTTCATTGTTTTCAATTTATCTATCTCTTTAAAAGTTCCTAACTAGGGCAGCTGGGTAGCTCAGTGGATTGAGAGCCAGGCCTAGAGACGGGAGGTCCTAGGTTCAAATCCGGCTTCAGACACTTCCCAGCTGTGTGACCCTGGGCAAGTCACTTGACCCCCATTGCCTACCCTTACCACTCTTCCACCTATAAGTCAATACACAGAAGTTAAGGGTTTAAAATTAAAAAAAAAAGTTCCTAACTAGAGTTCCTAACTAGTGTTATGGAGTGGAAAACAAACTTATCTGGGCACCAAGAGACTTGGGTTCAAGATATAGATCTGTTATATAAGTAACAGTGCAAGTCAATTCTCTAACTTGGACTTCATATTTCTTAGGCTGTAAAATGAAAGGATTGGCCCACATGGTCTTTGGTATTCCTTCCAGCCCCAACATTCTAGTTTTCCCTATCAGAGCAAAGCTGTTTTTTTTTTTCCTGGCCTTCTATAAGTTGAAATCTGAATTAAGCAATTATTTTCAATCAACCAAGTACATAAGGAAAAAGGAAACTCAGAGGTTAAATGAACTAACAAGGGTCATAAGGTTGATAATAGCCTCAGTCAGGTCTTGTGGACTCTTATTCCCTATCCACTTTTCCTTTTTCTAACAATATTCTAACATTCTAACATTTCCTTTTTCTAACAGTATTCTTATTTCTCCAGTATGCTGCCTGTGATTTTGCAGAATTTTTCTCAATATTCTGAGCAGACACAGGGAGAACTCTCCAGGATAACTACTAAGGATTTAAAATGTATACACAGATAATCCACAAAGGTGATTTAGCAATGGATCCCCAAATTTTCTTTCCTATGATCACCTTCATATATCCTTCCTCCCTCACCCCGCCAAAAGCCCTAGAAATGGATTTCTTTGTGTTGATTTATACCACTATAGCCTCTAGTCAATCCCCAAGACAGAATTGACCTGCTGATATTAGAAATCACTCCCAGGGTTTGTAAATATTTTATGGTTTCATAAGCATATGCATACATTCACAGGGCTGTTAAAATTACTAACAAAAAATCAAAGAGACTTGGCAATTAGTATCTTTGAGTAATTGAATATAGGATGGGTAAATTGTGAGTAAATACAAGAAAATTGCTGATCATCCTTTCCAAAGAGAAAGAATTCATTTGGACCCCAGTAACTTAGATCATGACCATGCAAACATAAATAAACATATATGCACTCACACACAAAGACTTTAAATTAGTTTCATAGTTTTTGAATTGCTAACCAAAGTCCAGATGATACTTTCAATACTAATCCTAGCCCTGCCTTGGCTTTGTTTCATGTCTTTAAACCCCCTCTTCAATCCCACATCAATCTATACAACTCTCTGTACCCTCTTGTACCTTGTTTAAATCGAAGTCATCTACTGAATCAGTAGCCTTAGCCTGGAAAGTACAGACCAGGGCCAAGCCCAAAATCAGTAGCAGATGTCTCATCCTCACAGCCCTTAATCTCCAACACTCAAGAAAGAATAAAATATGGTCCCTATGAATGCTCCCAGCTGTATCAGCTCTGCTTTTATATCCCCCTCTGAGATTTGGTTGCCCCCTAAAATGCCTTTGTAAGACTCCTCTAATGACTTTTCCTTTTTGAAAACTTGCCAAAGATTAGCTATTCAATAATTCCAAACACAGTAATGTTCCATCCCCTGTAGAACCTACTGTTCTTTTTCTCCAGAGCTCATTTCTAAAACCAACAGAACATATTGTAATGGGCTGGCTTCCAAATAATTATTTGTGCTGTGATGGCAAGTCACAGTTGAGGAGATTAGATTAAGCCTCTGATCCATTCCTGAGTCATTCTGAGTTAAGGAAAGATAGAATAGGAAGTAATTTTTTAATTCACTTGATTTTATAATTTCTTTCCATTGTATCCTTGCAGATTTCAGGACTCTATTTTCAATATGTTTCTTAGTGTTTGCTGACATATTGTGACACAGCTCATAAAAGGTACAGATCTGTGTGTGTGCATCTGTATAGCTATCCTGCTCATAAGAGAGAAAACTCCAAAGAAAAGGAACTGTGTCTGCAAATGTTTGAATATCTTACTATGGCTCCTTATACAGGGCTCTAGTTTAACATGTAATTCTACTTCAATATAATAATCTATTCTACCAATTCCTCTAAAACTAACCAGATTTTTGAGATTTAATATTAGCTTAATTAGAACAGTCTAAGTTAATTTAATATGACTAACTAAGTCTAAGGAAGCTTTAACTAAGGCTTTTCTGAAACGGGTTAAACTTGTGCCTTGTGTAATTTCTACCTTTACTCTAAGCTTCTGGTAGGATCTGCCAGAATTTAGGATTATACAGAAGACACTTTAAGGACTGAGAGTACGTTTTATCTGATGATAAAAAAACAATAGAACAGGATGTTAGTGGAAAGTCTCTTCAAAAAGAAGCCAAAAAATAGTAGTAGTATTTGGAATGACAATAACCATGTTGGTGGTCTTAGGGTAACTGTGTAACAAGGAAAATTCTCCATATAAGAAGTTAGGTGGTACAGAGCTAGAGAACTGGACCTAAAATCAGGTCTTTCTGATTCCACAAATCAGGCTTCAGACACTAGTAATGCACTACATTTATGATCTGGGGCAAGTCATTTTACTTTTCTGAGCCTCAATTTCCTTATTTGTAAAATGGGAACAATAACATTTACCTGCCAGAGTGTTTGCAGGAATCACACAAAATATTCATCAATAATTTTGCAAGCCTTAAATTGCTATGTAAATGTTAATTATTATTAGAACATCTTAAGGATTTTTATGAGGAAAACATTTGGTAAAGCTTAATGTAGTATATAACATGTAAATTTATATTATTCCTTATTCATTGGTCTTTTTAACCACATTTTTATAATTTAAAGTTTCTTCTTTATTATTAATCCAACAATCATGAATGCTTCTGTGTTCAAAGACTAGAAAAAGAATTATACATGAAATATGAACTATGAACTTTCAGTTCTTCAGGGTTTTTTTTTTTAAGTACGTATATAATATTTAACATAGTGATGACAACGCTATCTCCTTTATAGTCCAGACCTGACTTAGTAAAGTCTTGTAGCTGAGGTTCAAAACTGTAAAGAAATGAGATGCTCATGGAATATGTAGCAATTAACAAAATTACATTCAGAATTGGAAAGGGATTTTCATCAAGGATAGAGCACTAATACAGTTGGTCATAGTCAGTCTCCTGATTATTTGTTGGTTGATAGTTGATCAACAAGCATTAATTTAGTGTTTACTATGTTCATGGTATTGCATCTTCTTTGTGCCTCTGTGTCTCTTATTAGTCTACTGAGGACTAATTTGTGATTTCTTTATTTTTTTGTGCTTAGTTTCCAAGAAGCTGTCAATGTCCTAAAACTTTACCCAATCCCAATGGAATTGGTTCTTTTACTCTCCTGAGAAAACCTATAATTTTATAATAAAATTTAATCTGTACAGGATAGCTCCTTAAGATTTTGAGCCCCATATTCCCATTCTGAATTTCCTCCTAATATCTTTGGTGTACTTTAAAATTTTTTCATTGACCCTTTTTTCTTCCTTTTCTTCTTTTCATTACTTTACTGTTTCATTGCTGTAACTACCTTCAAAGCACTGCCACCTCTGCTCCTTCTCCTAAATAGAGACCTTCCTTTAGAAACAAAACTAATAATATATTGGCCATGTTTGGGAATGGATATTTTTTCATACATATCTAGTCCCATAATTTGTCTGCCAAAAGGTGAGAAGCATGTTTCATTATTGATCCTCTGAAATTATAAATAGACATTGCATTAATTGGAATTCTTAAGGTCGACAATATTATTTTTCCGTACATTATTGTACTCATTGTATACCCTCACCACTAGGAAAAAAATAAATTCTTGTAACACATACATACATCAAGCAAACTAAATCTCTATATTGTCTATGTTTAAAAATATGTCTTCTGTACTTTGAGACTATCACTTCTCTGTCAGGAAGAAGGGGAAATGTTTCATCTGTCCTCCTGAATTATAGTTGCTCATTGCATCATAGTTCTTAAATCTTTAACATTGTTTTTCTTTATAATATTGATATTATTGTATAAATGGTAATTCAGATTCTGCTCAATTCATCTTGTACCAGTTTAAGCTAGTCTACTGAGGCTTTTCTGAAATCATCTTAGTAATTTCTAGCATTATATATGAATCCATTATATATCATAATTTATTCAGTGGTTAACCAGTTAATAAACATTTCCTCAGTATTTAATTTCTTGCCGTATCCAAGTGGAGAAAAAGAACTAGTATAAATATTGTACATATGGCTCAATTTTTCCCTTTCCTTGATCTCTTTGGGGTATAAGCCTAAGTAGTTTTATTTCTGCTGACAAAGAGTAGGCATAATTCAGTAACGTTTGGCTATAAACCTAAATTACGTTTTCAGAATGACTGGATTAATTTATCTTATAGTTTAACCAAAAGTGCATTGGTGTGCTTGTTTTTTTGTCCTACCCTTGGATAATGTTGGAAAGGCCTCCAGCCTTTCTCTATTCACATATAATGTTGGATTGCTGACTCTTAGGTTTACATAGAAATTTATTTTTGCCATATTAAGGAATGATCCATTCATTCTTGTTTTTTGTCATTTTTAAAAGAAAGAAGTACTGAATTTTCTCAAAAATTTTTCAATAATTATTTATTGTAATCATGTATAACAACTTTTAATTTTTTTTGATTTGTAGTTTTCTTTCTGTTTTGTCCCCTCACTGACTTGGGTATTAAGAAGATATTTTTAAAAGAGAAAGGGTTTGATATACCTTCCTTTCTTATTTTTGGAAAGAGTTTATGTAATATTAGAGTTCATTATTCTTGAATACTTGAAAGTAGTCACTTAATTTTAAATTATTTTTACTTAAATAGTTCCCAATGTAAAACACTTTAACAATCATTTTGTAAAAAATTGAACTTCAAATTTTTTTACTACTCCCTAATCCCTAAGCCTCCTTAAGCAGGCAAGAAATTTGATATTTATTACACATGTGAAGTTATGCAAAATATATTTCCATATTAGCCATATTGCAAAAGAAAACACAAACAAAATAAATTTTAAAAAAAGTAGTCTTCAAACTGCAGTTAAAGGTCATTACTTTTCTCTCTGGAGGTGGATAGTATTCTTCACAATGGAGCCTTTGGAATTACCTTGAATCATTGTCTTAACCGAAGTAGCTATTTTTCATATCTGATATCCTTAAAATACTGCTATAATATAAAATGTTCTCCTGATTCTGCTCACTTCATTCTAAATTAATTCATAAAGTTCTTGAGAGGTTTTTCTGAAAATATCTTGCTCTTTCATTCTTATAAGTACAATAATATTTTATAAACCATAACTTGTTCAGTCATTCCCCATTTGATGGCTATCCCCTTAATTTCCAATTCTTTGCCACCATAAAAAGAGCTGCTATTTTTGTACAGATAAGTCATTTTCCCTTCTCTCTGATCTCTTTGGGATACAGACAGTACTAAATGATATTGCTAGATCAAAGGATATGCATAATTTTACAGTCCTTTGATCAGAGTTCCAAATTACTCACTACGGATGAATCAGTTGAAAAATCATCAAAATAACCAGTGGTTTACCTTTTTTTTCCCCATAAAAATAGCTCCTACTTTTAGTTCTTAGTTTAATTGTTGTTGGGTTTTTTTAAACTTCCAATTATATTAATCTCTCCTTTAATTTTTAGAATTTCAGTTTTGGTATTCAATTAGGGATTTTAATTTCTTCTTTTTCTAGTTATTTTTTTTAGTTGTATACCCAATTTATTGATTTATTTTTTCTCTTTTTTACTTTAAAAAATCCCCAACTTTCTGTCTTAAAATCAGTTTTGTGTATTGGTTTGAAGGTAAAAGAGTGGTATAGACAATGAGGGTTAAGTGACTTGCCCAGGGTCATACAGCTAAAAAGTGTCTGAGGCCAAATTTGAACCCAGAACCTCCAATCTCTAGGCCGGACTCTAAATCCAGAATCACCTAGCTCTCTCTCTTTTATTGATATATTAATTTAAAGACATAAGTTTTCTCCTAAGTACTGGTTTCACTGCATCCCACAACTTTTACAAAGTTATTTTATTATCATTCTCTTTAATGAAATTATTTATTGTTTTTATGATTTTTTCATTGATAGGCTCATTCTTTAGGACTAGATTATTTGGTTTCCAACTAATATTTTATCTATGCTTTAACAGCATTTTATTAGATGTAATTTTTATTACATTAAGATCTAAAAAGGGCGCATTTAATATTTCTCCTTTTCTGAATTTGTGAAGATTCTATGGCCTAATACATGGTAGATTTTCATGAAATTTCCATGTCTAGCTGAGAAAAACATATACTCCTTTCTATACCCAATCAGTGTTCTCCAGAGATCTACCATATCTAACATTTTAAAAATTCTATTCATCTTTTTGATTTCTTATTTATTTAATGGTTAGATTTATCTAATTCTGAGAGGGAAAGGTTGGAGTCCATCCCAAAATATATTTTTATAATCTTCTTCATCCTGCAGTTCATTAACTTTTAAGATTTTTTAATGCCATACCATTTGCTGCATATTTGTTCATTATTAATATTACTTCATTGTCTGAGAATCCTTTTAGAAAAATGTTGTTTCCTTGCTTTTCTCTCTTAATTAGGTCAATTTTGTTTGTGTTTTGTCTAAGGTCAGTTGCTACCCCTACCTTTTTAACTTCATATGAAGCACAATAGATTCTTCTTCAGCCCTTTATTTTAACTCTGTTGGGGGTCTCTCTGTTTAACATGTATTTTATGTAAAAAATATATTGTTGGATTCTGGTTTCTATTCTATTCTACTATATGCTTTTCCATATTTTAGGTGAGTTTACCCCATTCACATTCACAATGATGATTACTACCTGAGCATTTTCCTCCATCCCATTTTCTCCTGTTTATCTTCTCTTTCTTCTTTTATCCTGTCCCCTCTACTAAAGTCTATTTTGCTTCTTACTTATGTCTTCTTTTATTTTCTCTTCCTTTCATCACCCCGCCCCCAATTTCCCTATTGGGCAAGATATATTTCTATTATCAATTGATACTATATATTTTTTCCACATTTGAATCAATTTAGATATAAGGTCAAGCATTACCCGCCATCAACCCTCCATTTTATTCTCCATTTTAAAAGATCTTCCTTGCAAGAATCTTCTCTGTGAGTTAATTTTCCCATTCTTTCTCTCTCTTTCCCTTTCTCCGATGGCAACCATTTCTCTTACCTATCCATTTTTTACATTGTCCCAACATAATTGACTCACTTCTACACCCCCTTCTATATAGAATCCAACTATTCTAATAATGACATATTTCTTAGAAGATGCATTGTATAGTTAGAATTATCTTGAATCCCTAAAACTACATTACCTAAACCTCCTTTCTGTATTACCCACAATTCCTTTTGCCTTTCCTATGTGTGTTTTGTTAGTGATCTGTATATAATTTGGGTTTGCTCTGTCATGCCCTCTCTCTTCCCCATTAGGTGAGTGGGGAACTTTCCCTGTGTTCTCTAGCTCTCTAGTTAAATATTAATAAATCTTTATAAATATTTTACTTTGGAGTTATTAAATATTAATTTTAAAATCCACATTTTGGTGACTTTATGAAGGGACCCCGGAACCTAACCTACAAGTAAGTAGGAAACCTTCCCCCCATCCTCCTTCCTGCCCATGCAAAAGGTGGGAAGACCCTCCAGGCTCCCACTCCATCTACTGCATTTTGATCCCTTGTCCCCCTCATCCTTCCCATTCTCCCTCTACCTCCTCATTCCCTCCAAATCCCCTGCAGAGCTAAGCTTCCCAGCTCCCCCACTGACTCCTCCAGCAAGGTTTTTCCCCACCAAATCCCTGAGCTCCCTGCTTCTGCCACTTTTATGCTGATTTTCCCCCTCCCCTGCTGTCTCTAGCATTCGTGAGTGCTCCCCAGCAGCCGCACCTACCTTGGGGCTTCCCCCCTGCCTCCAGCCACTGCCTCTCAAGGCACTGCCTTGAGGTGCTGCCTTTAGCCACAGCCAGCTCACTACCTGGTGTGGCTTCTGCTGCCACATTTTCCATGACTAGTAAGCTTAAAAGACTCCCTCTCTCCTTGATTTCCTGCTATCCTCCTACCACTCCTCCTTCTTCCTTTGTCAGATCCAGACCTCTTGCTTCTTACTAATGTTGCTCTTTTTTTCTTTCTCCCTTCCTGCCTGCCCTGGCCCCCCACCCCCCTGGGCTCCCTGCTTCCTGCTCCCTGCTTTCTCCCTGTTTCTGCCCTTCCACTGACTGGAAGATCTGAGAGCTATTTAGAAGCTCTTTCTTTGGTCCTGCTGAAAAGGTAAGATCCCCATACCCCTCCCTGCACCAACTTGGGTTTCAAAAACCAAGGTAACTGCGTCAACTCCCAGTTTCCAGCTGCTACAGCTTTTAGAACCCTTTTAGACCACTGAGCAGCAAACCCACCCTGTTTTGCAGTCATATCCTCCATTTTGATTTCTGGCAGACACTCCCACCCACCACCCTAATCACACCCTCTACCCTATCCCTGCCCCTTACTCCTACCCACTACCCCATGCCCCTTACCCCTCCCTGTTGTACTGTTGCTTCTTAGCTACCAGAGACCAGTACTGAGCACTCTTTTTTTCCCCTTTTCTTGCTGACCTGTACAGGCTGTTTTCTGCCACCAATGGGCAGCAACACTCAAAAAACAAACAAATAAATAAAGATATTACAAATAAATTTAAAAATTTTTTGCAAATAAAATCCAACATAATCATATGACATAAAATAAAATAAAATAAAATAAGACAAAATACTCCTTACCCTGACCCTACCCCAAGTAAACAAATTAATTAAAAATAAAAATACATATATAAATACATATATACATTGAATATTATTTTCTTTTCCACTTTTCTTTAATCTGCTCTTTATTTCTATGCTCAGCAGTATGAATACTACTCTTCAAGAAACTCTTCTGACTTTTGCCCAATTAGGAACCTTTAAACTTCCAAATTGCCTCCTTCTTCTTATGTTACTTGGAATTTTCCTTTTTCAATTCTTTTCTGTTAAGTCACAACAGAATGCAGGCTTCCCAATGGAGAATGCAGACCAACATGCAAATTCAATTGGACAATTTCATGCGTTACTCCCATGCTCAAATGGTAAAGGAAGATTCTCTCTGACACATATCTGATTTTTGCAAACCTGTTTCTGAATCACTAAGAGAAGAAAATCCTATTTCTCCTGAAAAAGAGATGGAAGGCCCCTCTACTATATCTCAGGTACAGAAGCTCCTCTCTTGTACTATGAACCACCTCTCATGCTCTGCAACCCCTGGCTAACTTTACCTCCTCTAATCCTTCTTATTATGACTCATTCTTTCCTGTTCCTTTTCCCATTCCACAAGCAACCCCAGCCCCCCAAAATCTCATCCTCCTACTAAACCAGTTCCTACCCATGCTGCCTCAGTACCCCCACAGTCAACTTCTAAGAAACAACAAACATTGACTGATTCCTCTGAAGGCCTTTTCCCCTTAATGAAGTGCCTACAATAGGATGCAACAGAGATGTGGTAAACCTAAGACAACATGCCCCTTTCACACTTCAAGATATAAAAGAATTGGCATCTAATTCTCCCCGCTTTGAAGAAGAACCATATCTGATAATGAAAAAAAGATGGCCAACATATTTTTCAAATATAATCCATCTTATAAAGATGTTGAAAATTTATCAAGGCTTTTCTAACAGAAAGTGAGAAAAATAAGATTATCCCTCATGTAAATAAAGTGCAAAGGCACAATGCAGCACACTGCCCATATGAGGATCCTGAATGGGACTATTGTAAATTTGAGGAATATTTGCAATTATATCATTGTAGAGAGGTCATTATAAATGTAATGCAAGAATGCTCTGATATTAGGCAAATAAGGCAACACTTTGCTAACAACAGTTGCAAAGTGGTCTGGGATTATTATTTTTTTTTACATTTATTAATATTGATTTTTAACATGGTTACATGATTCATGCTCCTCCTTTCCCCTTCCACCCCCCCGTGTCCCCCCTACCCATGCGCATTTCCACTAGTTTTGTCATGTGTCCTTGATCAAGACCAATTTCCAAATTGTTGGTAGTTGCATTGGTGTGGTAGTTTCGAGTCCACATCCCCAATCATGTCCACCCCAACCCATGCGTTCAAGTAGTTGTTTTTCTTATATGTTTGCTCTCCTGCAGTCCTTCCTCTGAATGTGTGTGGGTAGCATCTTTACCATAAATCCCTCAGAATTGTCCTGGGTCATTGTATTGCTGCTGGTACAGAGGTCCATTACATTC
>NC_058131.1:271371298-271391575 GCF_016433145.1 Gracilinanus agilis | reverse complement strand
CTTCTCCCCTCCCTTTTTTTGTCCTCCCCACTCCCCTGCTCCCCTTGGTTTATCCTGTCTAACTTTCTCAGAAGGGTTAGATAAGAGTTTTATTTCCCAATGGATAGTTTAACTACTCTTCTCTCTCCGGGTTGATTACACTAAGAGGAAGGTTTGATTATTACCTCTTAATGCTCTCTTCCTCTCCTTCTTATAATAGTATTTGTCCCCTCTCCCTCCCATGCCCTCTTTGTGTGTAATAGAATATTCTATTTTCTTATTCTCTCAAGTTTCTCTTGGTATCCCCTGCTATTTACCCCCTCTTTCCCATCCCCCACGCCATCTTAGATTATTTAGTGTTCCACCCTCACCCTGTAAATCATTCTTTTGATTACTATAATAGTGAATATTATAATAGTGAATAGAGTTCACTACAGAGAATTAAACATAACATTTCTCTACATAGGAATACAGATAATTAGATCTCACTGAGGCCCTTAAAAAGGCAAATTTAAAAATTATAAGTTTTCTTTCTTTTCCCTCTGTAACTTATTTACCTTTTCAGGTTTCTCTCGATTTTTGTGGTTCGATATCAAACTTTCCATTCAGTCCTGGTCTTTTCTGTGCAAATACCTGGAATTCTTCAATTTTGTTGAATGCCCATACTTTCCCCTGGAAATATATAGTCAGTTTTGATGGGTAGTTGATCCGTGGTTGCAGGCCCAGCTCTCTTGCATTTCTGAATATTGTATTCCACGCCTTACGGTCTTTTAGTGTGGAGGCTGCCAGATCCTGTGTGATCCTGATTGGTGCTCCTTGATATTTGAATTGTCTCTTTCTGGCTTCTTGTAAGATTTTTTCTTTTGCTTGAAAACTTTTGAATTTGGCAATAATATTTCTAACCGAGTTCTTCTCTGGGTTGAATATGGTGGGTGTTCTATGAATCCTTTCGATGTCTATATTGCCCTCTTGTTGTAGGACTTCAGGGCAATTTTGCTGAATAATTTCTTTTAGTACGGAGTCCAGGTTTCTATTAATTTCTGGTTTTTCTGGAAGACCAATTATTCTCAAATTGTCTCTTCTAGACCGGTTTTCTTGGTCTGTCACTCTCTCATTGAGATATTTCATATTTCCTTCTATTTTTTCAGTCTTTTGACTTTGTTTTATTTGTTCTTGTTGTCTTGAGAGATCATTAGCTTCTAATTGCTCGATTCTAGCCTTTAAGGACTGGTTATCGGCTATAATCTTTTGGTATTCCTTTTCAATCTTGTCATTTCTGGTGTTCAATTTGCTTATCAGTTCATTTGATTTCTGAGCCTCACTTTCCAATTGCAAGATTCTACCTTTTAAACTGTTATTTTCTTGCCAGATCTCTTCCATTTTCCTCAGAATCTCAGTTTTGAACTCTTCCATAGCTTGTGAGGAGTTATCCTTATTTGAGGAGGGTCCGGATGCTTGTTTGTTCTCCTCCTCTGTTTGCTCGGTTGTCTGGATTTTCTCTGTGTAAAAGCTGTCAAGTGTTAAAGACTTCTTCTTCTTGTTATTATTCTTTCTCTTCTGAACTTCCTGATGCTGAGTAGCCATCATTAGCCCAGCAGCTTCTCAGCTTTATCCTCGCGCTCAGTGTCTGTTCGCGATCTATTGGCTCCTGAGGTCTGAGTTCTGGTTTTTTCCAAGGTCAAGCCCCCTGGTGGGCCCTCTTGCTTGATCCTCTGCTGGAGGTTTCTTTACAAGTCTCAGGGCGCTGCTTCCACAGTCGTATACTCGTCTGCACTGGTTCCCCACTTAGGCTTTAGTTCCTGGTTGTGTCTGCCTCCACCCACGCCTCTGCTCAGCCTGCGCTCTGCGCCCAGCGTCCTGCTCCCGCGCGCTCAGATTTCGCGTGCTTTTTTTGACTTAATGGGGTCCTAAGTCTAGCTGCTCTCAGGAACAGGTCCCGGAGCTGCTGATGACTCGATGGCTGCCCCAAACTTGCCCTATTTCTTTTTAGCTGGGTTCAGAGCTATAGATGAGTGTGGAGGGGGTGGGGGTGGGGTGGTTGCTCAGCCTGAGATTTAGTGAGAGCCCTTTATAGCCTGGAAATGTCTTGATTCCACGTACCTTCCACGCTGTGCCCTGTTGTGGGGTTCCTCCGTTCGTCTGGACTTGTTTTTATGTCCCCTTGAGGAGTTTTGTGTGTTTTGGTCAGGAGAGGTTAAGAGCTGCTTCTTACTCTGCCGCCATCTTAACCCGGAACTGTCTGGGATTATTTTTAAATGTGTTGCCCAAAGTGGCCTCATATGGACCTGGACAAGTTGAGAAAAATTGTTGTTTATGTCTCTAAAGGCCATAAAGAAAAAAAGGAAACACGCAATTAGAAATAATAAATTCAGAAATTACAACTTTTGAAATAATAACAATCGTGGAAATAATAATTATAATAATGATTTCAGGAATCACAACTTTAGGACTGATAACAATTCTAGGAATATGGATCAGGCAATTGATAACTCATACCAAATGACTCCACAACAGTATATCTTGAGTGAAGCTCATTCCCAAACCACCTAGGGTACTACTGTCCCTCAGGGGGAGCCAAAGGAACTACCTAAAAATTATGAAGGTATATGGGGTGGGGTAGGGTTGGGACACAGGAATCAGAGGATACAACCTTTCATTTTCCAGACCAAACATAAATACTATTATTTCTTCTATTCCTAGCATAGCTTCATTCTTTATAGTAGTAGACTTGTGCTCAGCCTTCTTTTCCATACCTATATACATGAGGGTTCCAGGCATATCTTTGCTTTCACCTGGAAAGACCTGGACTTGTTTCCTTCAAGGTTTCATGGACAGCCCTACGTTGTTCACACAATTCTTAACTGCTGATACGGACACCATTAAATTTAAATACAGCCATTTAATCCAATATATGTATAATTTGTTCTTGGCTTCACCAAATGCTGAAGCATGCATGCCAAGAGGATAGCAAGCATCTCCTTTTGGAGCTACATAAGAGAGGCCACAAGGTCTCAAAAGAAAAAGTTCAGTGGTGTCTCCCCAAAGTACAATATTTAGGTTTTGTTTCAACTGCTGGGTCCTGTTTAATTTCTCCTAAATGTATTGAAAATATCCAAAAATTAAGTGTTCCTACCACTAAAAAGCAATTGAGGGCGATTCTTGGAGTAACAGGACTTTGTTGGCAGTGGATCCCTTGCTAAGGGAAATCACTAAGTCCCTTGTATCACTTGCAAAAAATTCAGTCCCTGAACCACTTAAATTGGAAACAGAATACCTAACAGCTTTCTCGAATTTAAAACAGGCTCTTCTGTCTGCCCCTGCTCTAGGCATCCCAAATAATGATAAACCATTTACCTTATATGTCCATTAACAAAAAGGGGTAACTTTAGATGTTGTAACTCAACTTTTGTGACCTGCTCAACATCTGATAGCCTATTATTCGGCCCAGCTGGACCTAGTAGTTCAGGAGCACCATCATACCTTAGAGGAGTAGCTGCCACTATTAGTAACCAAATTTACTGATCTAGTATTAGGATGCCCTCTGACCATAATGTGTCCACACAAGGTTGAGGCATTGTTATTAAGATATAGGACTCAGGAATTTACTGATCAAAGGATTACAAGTCATGAGATAACCCTATTGAATAATGAACATATCACCTTAAAATGCTGTGGAGTTCTTAATCCTGCAACCTTGCTCCCTGATTTACCAACTTCTGGAGAACCTTTACACAATTGTGCACTTTAGTTTCCATTGCTGATAATCCTCATAATGATTTACTGGACACCCCTTTAGGTAATTCAAATTTAATATTACTTCCAGATGATTCTTCCTTTATGAGAAATGGTGTGCTATATATAGGAGCTGCAGTAGTTACTGAATTGGGTACTCTGTGGTCAGCTTCCTTACCTTCATTTGTAAATGCACAAGGTGCAGAACTCACAGCTTTGAAACATGCCTGCATCATTGCAAAGTATAAAAGGGTCACAAAGCTAGTGGTCTGAGACCATATTTGAACCTAAGACCTCCCATCTCTAGGCCTGGTTCTCAATCCACTGAACCACTCAGCTGCCCCCAATGAATACATTTATTTTGAATGGACACTCTTATGCCAAAAAGGGTATTGCTCCATAGTTGGTTTTTTGTCAATGCACCTAACATTGGTTTTGTTCTTTCTCCCTTTCATTTCCTTTTTATCCCTGAATTATTGTAAGTTTTAATTTAATTATTTCCATGATCCATTAGGGAGACTGGTCTCCTAAAGGATCATAGGGGGAATGTATAGTTAGAATTATTTTGAATCTGTAAAACTACATTACCCAAACTTCCTTTCTGTATTATCAGCAATTCCTTTTGCCTTTTGTATATGTGTGTCATTATTTGGTCTGTATATAATTTGGGTTTGCTCTGCTACACCCTCTCTCTTCCATGTTAGGTGAGTGGGGGACATTCTCTGTGTTCTCTCTCAGTTAAATATTGATAAATCTTTATAAATATTATACTTTAGAGATGTTGAATATTAATTTTAAATCTATAACATCTATTATATTCCCAGATTGAAAGATAAAAAGTTTAACTTTATTGAGTCCCTTATAATTTTTCTTTCACATTCATTTTTTTATGCATCTCTTGAGTCTCATTTTTGAAAATCAGGTTTTCTATTCATCTCTGATCTTTTCATCAAGAAGGCTTAAAAGTCCTTTATTTCTTTGAGAATGTTTTCCCCTTAAAGGAATATACTCAGTTTTCTTGGAAAGATTATTCTTGGTTATAATTCCAACTCTTTTTTCCCTTTTGAAATCTCATTCCAAGCTCTCTAGTACTTTAATATGGTAGCTAGTAAATTTGTGTGAACCTTACTATGACTCCACAGTATTTAAATGGTTTATTTTTGAGTGTTTGAAATATTTTCTCTTTGACTTAGGAGCTTTGGAATTTAGCATTAATATTCCTGGGAGTTTTCATTTTGGGATCTCTTTTGGGAAGTGATCGGTGGATTCTTTAAATTTCCATTTTACCCTCTTGATTCAGGAGACAAGGAAAGTTTCCTTTTTGTAAAAAAAAAAAGAGAGAGAGAACAAACCCTTACTTTCTGTCTTACAATCAATATTAACTACTGGCTCCAAGGTAGAAGAGTGGTAAGGTATAGGGAATTCAGATTAAGTGAATTTCCCAGGGTCACAGAGATCACAATGTCTGTGTGATTTAAACCTAAGACCTCTCATTTCCAGGCCCAGCTCTCTATCCATGGAGCCACATAAACTGCTCCTTATGGCAGTTTTTCTTGATAATTTATTGAAATGTGATGTTCAGGCTGTTTCTTTGATCAAGGATTTCTTCAGTACTTTTTGGGCCTCTTTTAGCCAAGCTATTAATTGTGTTTTCAATGTTTTATTTCTTTGGCTTCATTTCTTCATCTAGTTTTTCCTCTACCTCTATTATTTGATTTCATTTTTAACTCTTCCAGGAATTCTTATTATGCTTATATACAATTCACATTTTTTTCCCCTTTGAGGCTTTGCGTATAATTGTTTTGACTTCATAGTTTTCTTCTATGTTTGTGTCTTGATTTTTGCTGTCACCATATTAGATTTTTATGGTCAAATTCTTTTTTATACTTTACTCTTTATTCTACCCCATTTCTTAATTTGGAACTTTACATTAATGTAGAGCTTTGTTTCAGAAGAGAGGAGGGTCTCTGTCTCAAACTTCAAGGATTTTTTTTGTTTGTTTTTGCACTGTTCATTTCAGAGCTATTTGTGGGGGTCTGAAGTTTTCAGTGCTCCTTAAAGTGGTACTGATCTGAGGAGAGATAAGGTAACTACTTTCCTGTCCTGCATTCTGTTCCTTATCCAGAAAGGTTCTATAATCTTTTGGGTTTGTAATTAATACTATTTCTCAGGGGCCTTGTTTCCTTGGGACCAAAAACAATATTGTTGCTTAATATCTCCTATCATTATACCCAGAAGTGATATTACATTTTAGGATTCCCTCTCCCTCTTAACTGAAAGTAATCCTTTCTGCTCTTGAATTTGATCCAGAAATGGGTATAGATAATGGAATTCTTAAATAACATTTTCTCCCATGTATAGTGTTAGCATAATTATCCTCTATAATCTCTTCCTGACCAAGAGCCAGGACCCCTTTACACTCTCTGGCTTGAGAACTCCTAAAGGTTTCAGTGCCTCTGTTACCATCACCTCATTTCACCATTGGTGAATCATCCACATAGCCTCTAGTCCAGCTTCCTCCCTCAAGTCACAGATCTATTTTGTCCTCTGCCATCTTGGTTCTGCCCCTAGAAGTCATAGAATTTACTTGTAAATATATGTAGTCTTGGTTGTTTCCCTCCCCCTTAAGAATTCTTATTTATTAATGTCATATTCAATTTTATTTTTCTGAAACTCTTATTTGAATTCTCTATTTGTTATTCTGTTAATCTGAGCATTAAATATCTTTATAAATATTCGATATTTAATCTATACATCAAACTATCGATTAAGAGAATCACAAATAGAAAAATAACAAGCCCAAATCTTCAAGGTGGGTAGTAGTGAAATTTTATAATTGCAATGCCAAATTAAAATGTTATGAGCAAGCAAGAGAAAGACTTCAGGTTTAAAGGAAAGTTGAATATAATAGGCCAAAGTTACACAGAATGTATGAGAACTCAGGGAAGAGAAAAAAATATGATATTCTAAAAACTAACACTTGGAATAATCTGCAGAAAAATAACTTATCTGAAGAGTTGAACCTAATTAACAGCAAAGATATATGACTTTTAAAAAATGCTTAGTATTTAAAACATTTACTGTATAAGAAATTTGAGTTGAATATAGCATTTGACTTATAAACATAAACAGTCTAAATTAATAAATAAATACATTTAGCAAGAAAAACCCTTTCATAATAAAAAATATTTTTTTTCAAAATCCGAGGACAAAAAAGGGGGATATTACTTACAAAACATTTTAATACTAATGATTTTTAAAATTAATGACAGAAAAATATAAGAGAAAAAAATTCAGACCATATGATCAAGAGAATGCTATGGGAAAAAGTTAATTAATATCCTGTGGACTAAATAGCACATTCTCCCATGAATGAATGTATAGTTCTCATTGAGTGTTGAGTTGGCTAGCGTAGTATAAAGCTACTTTAATGGAAAAAAGGAAACAAAAGAGAGACTAACTAGAAATCTGACCCAGGTGTGAACAAGGAGAAAAATTCTTCAGTGTCTTTACAAACGTGGGAATCTGTGCGAAAGTATGGCAAAATCATGGAGAAGAATGAAAAAGTTAAAAAGGCAGTGTACTGAGAAATTGGTCTTAACATAGAAGTGAAAATAAGATGATGCCACTGAAGTTCCTTCTCAAAAAGGAAAAGAGGTTAGAGCCCTAAAAATGACTTTTCTTTGGGGGAAGTTGGCTCACTAGGATAACACCTTCTTAGTAAAGATTGTACTTCCCAATAGTGCATGCAACCTCAGGAGAAGGGCTGTAAGCTTCTTTAGGGGTGGCCATTGTTCAGAATAGTATATATCTACTCTTTCATGAATAAGAATTTTATTTTCCACAGGTTTTTCTGTGAAATTCATTTATTTAGAATATTTTTTCCATGGTTACATGATTGATGATTTCCCTCTCCCACTTCCCCTCCCTGTTCTAAGAGCTGACAGTCAATTTCGCTGGGTTAAACATATCATTTTTCAAAATCTATTTCCATGTTACTCATATTTGCAATAAAGTGATCTTTTAACATCAAAACCCTAATCATATCCCTATTGAACTAGCCGATTGATCATATGATTTTCTTCTGCATTATTGCTCCCACAATTCTTTCTCTGGATATGGATAGCATTTTTCTTGTAAGTTCCTCTGGATTGTCCTGAGTCATTGCGCTGCTGCTAGTAGAAAAGTCTTGGTTATAAATATTTTTGTACATGCCTTTTTACTTATTATCTCTTTGGAGTACAAACCCAGCAGTGTTATGGCTGGGTCAAAGGGTAGGCATTCTTTTAAAGTCCTTTGTGCAAAATTCCAAATTGCTCTCCAGAAAGGTTCAACCAATTTACAACTCCACGAGCAGTGTAAAGGTGTTCCAATTTTGCCACATCCATGCCAACACTTATCATTTTTCTTTGCTGCCATATTGGTCAATCTACTGGGTGTAAGGTGGTACCTCAGAGTTTTTTAATTTGCATTTCTCTAATGAGGAAGGATTTAGAGCACTTTTTCATGTGCTTATTGAGTTTTGAGTTCATCATGTGAAAACTGACTATTCATGTCCCTTGACCATTTGTCGATTGGAGAATGGCTTGATTTTTTGCATATATTTGGGAAATTAAACCTTTGTCAGAATTTTGTTTTAAAAATGTTCTCTCAGTTTGTTGTTTTCCTTCCTATTTTGGTTGCATTGGTTTTGTTTGTATAAAAAACTTTTAATTTGATATAATCAAAGTAATTCATTTTACATTTTGTAATATTTCTCTATCTCGTTTCGTCTTAAATTCCTTCCTTTCCCACACATGTGATATGTATTCTGTTCCTAATTTATTTATAATTTTATTCTTTATATTTAAGTCATTTATCCATTTTGAATTTGTCTTGGTATAGGGTATAAGATGTTGATCTAAACCTAATTTTGCAATAATGTTTTCCAATTTTCCCAGCAGTTTTTGTCAAATAGCAAGTTCTTGTCCCAAAAGCTGGGATTTTGGGGTTAATCAAATACTAGCTTGCTGGGTTCATTTATCCCTAGTCTATTCCATTGATCAACCCTTCTGTCTCCTAGCCAGTACTATATTGTTTGGATAACCACTATTTAAAGATAAAATTTAAGATCTGGTACCACTAGGCCCCCATACTTCATATTTTTTCATTATTTCCTTCGATATTCTTCATCTTTTGTTCTTCCAGATAAACTTTGTTACAATTTTTTATAATTCTATAAAAAAGTTTTTTGGTACTTTGATATGTATGACACTGAATAAGTAGATTAATTTTGGTAAAATTGTCATTTTTATTATGTTAGCTTTTCCTACCCAGGAGCAATTAATATTTTTCCAGTTATTTAGATGTAGTTTTAATTGTGTGAAAAGCGTTTTGTAGTTGTGTTCATATAAATCTTGTATTTTCTTGGTAGAAAAATTCCTAAATATTTTATATTATCTAGGGTATTTAAAATGTAGTTTCTCTTTCTAACTCCTGCTGATGAATTTTGTTAAAATATATAGAAATACTGATGATTTATATGGGTTTGTCTTGTACTCTTCCACTTTGGTAAAGTTGTAAATTATTTCCACTAGTCTTTTAGTTTATTTTCTTGGATTCCTTAAGTATACAATCATATTCTCTGCAAAGAGGGATAGTTAAGTTTCCTCATTGCCTCCTTTAATCTCTTCAATTTCTTTTTCTTCTCTAATTGCTACTGCTAGCATTTCTAATACAATATTAAATAAAAGAGGTGATAATGGGCATCTCTTCACTCCTGATCTTATTGGGAAGGCTTCAAACTTGTTCCCATTGCAGATGATAATTGGTGATGGTTTTAAATATATAATGTTTATTTTTAGAGGAATGGTCCTTCTTTTCCTATATTTTCTAGGGTTTTCAATAGGAATGGGTGTTATATTTTGTCAAAGTTTTTTTTCCACATCTATTGAGATAATCATGTGATCTCTGGGGGACTGATTATTGATATGATCAATTATTTGGATTGTTTCCCTAATATTAAACCATCTTTGCATTCCTGGCATAAATCCCCCCTGGTCATAGTGAATAATCCTTGTGATGACTTGCTATAGTCTTTTTGCTAGTATTTTATTTAAGATTTCTATGTCTATGTTCATTAAGGAGATTGGTGTATAGTTTTCTTTCTCTGTTTTTGGTCTGTCTGGCTTTGGAATCAATACTATATTTGTGTCACAAAAGAAGTAGGTAAGACTCCTTCTTTGCTTATTTTGTCAAGTAATTTGTATAATATTGGGATTAGCTGTTATTTAAATGTTTGATAAAATTCACTTGTGAATCCATCTGGTCTTGGGAATTTTTTCTTAGGAAGTTCCTTGATGGCTTCTTTAATTTCTTTTTCAGAGATGGGATTGTTTAGGTATTCTAATTCCTATTTTCTTAATATAGGCAATTTATATTTTTGTAAATATTCACCCATTTCACCTAGCTTGTCATATTTATTGCCATATAATTTGGCAAAATTGTTCTTAATAATTACCTTAATTTTCTCTCCATTAGAGGTTAGGTCACCCTTTTCATCTTTGATATTGTTAATTTGATTCTGTTCTTTCTTTTTTAAATTAAATTAAACAGTACTATGTCTATTTTTATTTGTTTTTCCAAAGTACCAGCTCCTAGTTTATTTATTAGTTCAATACTTCCTTTACTTTCAATTTGATTAATTTCTCCTTTAATTTTTAGGTTTTCCAATTTAATTTTTATCTGAGGATTTTTAATTTGTTCTTTTTTCTAATTTTTTATTTGCAAGCCCAATTCATTGGTCTTTTCCCTCTCTATTTTGTTGCTCTTGGCACTCAGAGATATACATTTTCCCTTGACTACTGCTTTAGCTGTATCCCATAGGTTTTGATGTGATCTTTCCTTATTGTAATTCTCTTTAATGAAGTCCATAATTGTTTCTATGAGTTGTTTTTTGACCCATGAGTTTTGAAGAATTAGATTACTTAGTTTCCAATTAATTTAAAATTTTCCTTTCCATGGACCCTTGCTAAGTATAATTTTTATTGCATTTGATCTGAAAAAGTTGTATTTGTTATTTCTGTTTTTCTGCATTTGTTTGCTATATTCCTATGCCCTAGTACATGGTCAGTCTTTGTATATGTACCATGTGTAGGGTTTCAGTTATAATGAATCATGTTGGTATTAAAGATGTATTCAAAAGCTGACTCTAATAAGCAAAATGCTCATGGACCAGACTTATGAATATATTTCTAATATTTCATATGATTACTTTTTGAACTTTTAAATTGAAGGGGGCTCAAATTTTGAGGAACTCAAACCTTTCCCATTGTCTGCAGTCTAGAAGGCTGGCAAGCAGTTTCAATAATTTCTTTGTAATATAGACACACACTCAACATTTGAATAAGATGGTGCTGGGACTCTGGAGGAAGAAGGACTTTTAAATGAGCCTCTGGTCTGGGCACTGGCTATGCCATTATGGTGGTATTCATTTCTTTTTCTTGTTGTTGATTGACAATACGATGCTAATATTTCTATCATACCACATGTTTGATTTACAATCCTGCATCCCCTATTCCTTGAAACCTCAATAAAAAGCCATTCTCTCAGGGGCATCTGGGTAGCTCAGTAGATTGAGAGCCAGTCCTAGAGATGGGAGGTCCTAGGTTCAAATCTGGCCTCAGACACTTCCCAGCTGTGTGACCCTGGGCAAGTCACTTGATTCCCATTGCCTATCTCTTACCACTCTTTTGCCTTGGAGCCAATATGTATTGGGTCCAAGATGGAAGGTAAGGGTTTTTAAAAAATCTGTTCTTTTGTCTGACTCTCTCTCAGGTTGAATATGATGCTGAAGAATCCTGTGTCTCTTTTTCTATTTTCTCTCTTTATGTCCTTCCAACCTTAATCTTTAACCACTCCACCCATGTTCCTTCAGTCCCTGACTTCCCTTTCAGGAGATCAACCCATGCAAGAAGATCTCGTAGCAGCAGGCTGCTACACCATGTACTGCTGAGAAGGTATATTCCTTTTTATCATGAATAAGAATTTACAGTAGTGAGGCATATCAGAAAAGATGAGAGATTCACAGAACTAGAGACACATGGAGAATCAGAGATACACAGAAAACAAGGACAGACTAGAAAGAGACAGAGAAAGAATGATGTAATTCAATCTACAAATGGACTGATATAGGAATGGTTTTCAAAAGGGAGTTGAACTTTTTTATTGTCAGCCTGTCTTTATGGATAAGATGAAAGAAGGGTCAAATATGTATGCTATAATTATCACAATAACAGTTTTATGGATTTCTTTAAAAGAAAGAAAGAATTTATATGCCCTTTGGCATATGCCTAAAGAAACTGATATAATATAATATAATATTACTGAGATGCAAAAATTACAAATATGTCGAGCTCAGAGAACATGGGAAGATGTGTGTGAATGGTTCAAAATAAGTTAAACAAAATGATGAAAATAATATATACAATTTTTATAATGAAAGAAACAGAAAAAAACTAAGTTAAACCATATAATATCAGTGATTAGTCATGGCCCTTGAGAAGAGATTAATAAGTGAAACTCCCTACTTTTTATGAAAAAGCAGGGGACTGAGTGATGAATGTTATGTGGTCTGCGTTGGTTATCTTTCAACTTTTTTTGTTGGAAAAGAAAGTTTTCAGCAAAGGAAGACTGAGAATATATTAAATATGACTTAAATAGTTGTGATATAAAAAGGCATTAATGAGCTTGTATTGTTGGAATCTTTTGTCAGGAATTTATTTTAGAATTTTAAATCAATCTTCATTAATGCCAATGTTCTATAGTCATCTTTATTTGTTTATGCTTGCCAAGTCTAGATATTAGGAATGTATTTATCTTATTAAGGGGAGTTGGTAAAGTTTTGTTTTTTCCTCAGTCTTGGGAATAATTTGTATAGCATCAATTAATTTCTCTTTAAAATCTTAATAGAAAAGAAGAAAACCAAATCATCAGTATCAAAGATGAAAAGGGAGACCTTATCTCTAATGAAGAAGAAATCAAGGCAATCATTAAAAAACTATTTTGCCCAATTATATGGCAATAAATAGAGATGAGATGGATGAAAATTTACAAAAATACAAGTTGCCTAAATTAACAGCAGAAGAATTAGAATACTTAAATAATTCCATATCAGAAAAAGAAATTGAACAAGCCATCAAAGAACTCCCTAAGAAAAAATCTCCAGGGCCTGATGGATTCACAAGTGAATTCTATCAAACATTCAAAGAGCATCTAATCCCGATAATATACAAATTATTTGATATTATAAGCAAAGAAAGAGCCCTACCAAATTCCTTTTATAACATAAATATAGTACTGATTTCAAAGCCAGGCAGTTCAAAAACAGAGGAAGAAAAATACAGACCAATCTCCCTAATGAACATAGATGCAAAAATCTTAAATAGAATTCTAGCAAAAAAACTCCAGCAAGTGATCACAAGGGTTATTCATTATGATCAGGTGGGAGTTATACCAGGAATGCAAGGATGGTTCAACATTAGGAAAACCATTCACATAATTGACCATATCAACAAGCTAAAAAACAAAAATTATTATCTCAATAGATGCTGAAAAAGCCTTTGACAAAATACAACACCCATTCCTATTGAAAACACTAGAAAGTATAGGAATAGAAGGACCTTTCCTAAAAATAATAAACAGTATATATCTAAAACCATCAACAAGTATCATATGCAATGGGGGGTAAATTAGAAGCCTTCCCAATAAGATCAGGGTTGAAACAAGGATGGCAATTATCACCTCTATTATTTAACATTGTACTAGAAACACTAGCAGTAGCAATTAGAGAAGAAAAAGAAATTGAAGGTACTAAAATAGGCAATGAGGAGACTAAGCTATCACACTTTGCAGGTGATATGAAGGTCTACTTAAAAAATCCTATAGAATCAACTAAAAAGCTAGTACAAATAAACAACAATTTTAGCAAAATTGCAGGATACAAAACAAATGCACATAAATCATCTGAATTTCTATATATTTCCAACACATCACAACAGCAAGAGGTAGAAAGAGAACCACCATTTAAAATCACCCTAGCCAATATAAAATACTTAGGAATCTATGTACCAAAACAAACACAGGAATTATACCAACACAACTACAAAATACTTTCCAAACAATCAAAACTAGATCTAAACAATTGGAAAACATTGATTGCTCATGGATAGGACAAGCTAACATAATAAAAATGACCATTCTACCCAAATTGATTTACCTATTTAGTGCCATATCTATCAAACTACCCAAAAACTTTTTTACTGAGTTAGAAAAAACTATAACAAAGTTTATTTGGAATAACAAAAGATGAAGAATATCAAGGGAAATAATGAAAAAAAATGTGAAGGAAGGTGGCCTAGCAGTACCAGATATTAAACTATACTATAAAGCAGTGGTCATCAAAACAATATGGTAGGGCAGCTGGGTAGCTCAGTGGATTGAGAGCCAGGCCTAGAGACAGGAGGTCCTAGGTTCAAATCCAACCTCAGACACTTCCCAGCTGTGTGACCCTGGGCAAGTTACTTGACCCCCATTGCTTATTCTTCCACCTAGGAGCCAATACATAGAAGTTAAGGGTTTAAAGGGAGGATCAATGGAATAGACTTAGGGTAAATGATGACGTAAAGACAGTCTATAATAAACCCAAAAAGCCCAACTTTGGGGACAAAAATTCACCATTTGACAAAAACTGCTGGGAAAATTGGAAAACAATATGGGAGAGATTAGGTTTTGATCAACATCTCACACCCTACACCAAGAAAAATTCAGAATGGGTGAATGACCTGAATATAAAGAAGGAAACTATAAGTAAATTAAATCAACACAGAATAGTATAATTGTTGGATCTATGGGAAAAGGAAATTTTTAAAATCAAGCAAGAGTTAGAAAAAATTACAAAATGTAAAATAAATAGTTTTGATTATATTAAATTTAAAAAGTTTTTGTACAAACTAAAACAATGCAACCAAAATCAGAAGGGAAACAACAAACTGGGAAAAAATCTTTATAACGAAAAACTCTGACAGAGGTCTAATTACTCAAATATACAAGGAGTTAAAACAATTGTATAAAAAATCAAGCCATCCCCCAATTTATAAATGGGCAAGGGACATGAATAGGCAATTTTCAAATAAAGAAATCAAAAGTATCAATAAGCACATGAGAAAGTGTTCTAAATCTCTAATAATTAGAGAAATGCAAATCAAAACAACTCTGAGGTATCACCTCATACCTAGCAGATTGGCTAAAATGATAGAAGGGGAGAGTAATGAGTGTTGGAGGGGATGTGACAAAATTGGGACGTTAATGCATTGCTGGTGGAGTATTGAACTGATCCAACCATTCTGGATGGCAATTTGTAACTATGCTCAAAGGGTTATAAATGAATGCCAGTTCTTTGATTCAGTCATAGCATTCCTGGATTTGTACCCCCAAAGAGATCATAGATAAAAAGACTTGTACAAAAATATTCATAGCTGCACTTTTTTTGGTGGTAAAAAAACTGGAAAATTGAGGGTATGCCCTTCAATTAGAGAATGGCCAAAACAAATTGTAGTATATGCTGGTGATGGAATACTATTGTGCTCAAAGAAATAATAAACTGGAGGAATTCCATGTGAACTGGAAAGACCTCCAGAAATTGATGCAGAGTGAAAGGAACAGAGCCAGAAGAACATTGTATACAGAGACTGATACACTGTGGTAAAATCGAATGTAATGGACTTCTATACGAGCAGTAATGCAATGACTGGGGACAATTCTGAGGAATTTATGGAAAAGAATGCTACCCACATTCAGAGGAAGAACAACGGGAGTGGAAACACAGAAGGAAAACAACCGCTTGAACATATGGGTTGATGCGGACATGATTGGGGATGTAGACCTGAAACAACTACACCAATGTAACTGTCATTAATATGTAAATAAGTCTTGATTGATGACACATGTTAAAACCAGTGGAAATATGCATTGGATATGGAGTGGGGTGAAGGGAGGGTGAAGGGGAAAGTAAAAACATGAATCATGTAACCATGGAAAATTTTTCTAAAAAAATAAATTATTTAAATCTTTAAAAAAAGAAAGAAACAGAAAACTAGGGAAAAATTTAAAGCAAATATTTCCAATAAGGGCCTCATTTCTAAAACATAAAGAAAACTGAGTCAAAATTAGAAGAATAAAAATCATTTCCGTTAAAACAAAGCTTAATAGAATTCTTCTGTAAATGTATGTAGAATAAATTTATTGTTTTTGTTTTCTCTATAACTAGTTCAATTTCCTTTTTCAAAAACAAAATTATATGACTCTATTTGGTATACTATTATTTTTGGTATTTTTATGTTTTTGTAGACATACTCTATTTCTTTTAAGTTTTCATTTTTGTTGATATGTAATTGTGTCTAGTAGGTTTTGATAATTCTTTTCAAATTTTTGTCTTTGTTGTGACTTTTCCATATTCATTCTAAATTCTGTTCATTTGATTGATTTTTATCTCTCTTTTTCATCAATTTGGCTAAAGATCTATCAATTTGGTTAGTTTTCCCAAAGAATCAGTCTTTAATTTTATTAAATATATATTATTCAGTTTGACTATTGCTTCTTAAATTTCCTCTTTTGTGCATATTTTGAGTTTATTTAATTATATTCAACTGTTTTCTGACAAGACTACCTCTTAGGAATCACTACTGTTGCAACAAGTTTTATTTCTTCTAAGCAAGAGAAAATGAGACACATAGCACCACCATAATTGGAGGGCAGTGTCAATTATCATGGCTTTGAAAAAATTTTCTGAAGAGAAACATACAGAATTGGAGAGACCACAACAGCAACAGTAAGTGGTCCTAGAAGAGGCAAAGGCAGATGAATGACATCTCAAAGCTTTTAAAAGCTTCATAGAACATTAGCCTTTTCTTTTCCCTTGGTTGAAGCCTATTTATTAAAACAATCCAGCAGAGTGGCTGAATTTTGGTGTCTATGCATGTCTTTAGAGGAACTAATTAACTTAAAAACAAAAAGTCAGTTGAGGTGATTCAATGAACACAAAGATCTGATGACTTTTGCTGCTGCTGCTTAGACATAATTTTCACTCTTTTCCCTCACCTACCCAGTCAAATTTCCCAAACAGACTTAGGACATCTACTGCACAGGGTAAATCATTTATTGGACTTTGTAGGGATGATATCACCCAAGAGTCCTGCCTATAAAGAGGCAGAGTTTGAAAAAGGACAGAATCCAGTTGAAACTTGGAAAAAAGGCAAAAAGGCTTCCAGAACTGTTGATTATTCATGCTGATAATTCTTTGAAGAAAGCAGTATCCTGGAAATCCCTAGAAGACAACAACAGGAACCTGATAATAAAACACAGTAACAGATTGAGAGTGACAATTCAATTCAATAAACATTTATTAAGTACCTATATATCTGGCACAATGCTAAGCTCTAGGGATACAAAGAAGAAGGAAAGGACAATCAAGAAGCGTATGATCTAATGGGGGAGTGTAGAGAGCTGTAAACAAACAATTTGATCTGTAATTCATATCAGATCCAACTATAACTGATGATTATAACCAATTTATAACTTCTTTCATTATTCAAAGCTTTCCTGTGTAATAAATCATGTTATTTTGAAGAAAAGGGGGATATGTCGGGAGCTATTAAGAGAAATTAGAATCTCAACTAGATATTTTTATCTGGACCCCCTCAAAAGATCAATACAGACCAGCAGAGCCATGTATTGGCTTTTCTCCCTTTCAGGTTCCAGATGGAGTGGGCTATCTAAGATAACAATTTGAGATTCCTCTTTTGATTCCTTTCATAATTCTCACCTTCCTTTAAAATGCATCATAGTCTTATTGAAAAAAGCCTTGGGCTCTCAGGAATCCAGCAGGAGGCAGGGTAACACTGTTCCCCTTTGATGGAAAATGCAGCTGCCAGTACAGTCAAGGTCTAACCCTTGGCAGGGCATTTTGCCCAGAATTAAAGTAAAATAATGAGGCTCAAAAATTTGTTTAATACCATCAAGGCTGAGAACTTCAGGGGCTTTCCAACCTAAGGAGATGTCCCAGGCTCCACTTAAAGATAACACATATAGTTGATAGTTTAGCATAGGTTTTTTATCTGCACCTGGAGGCTTCTAAGGCTTTTGTTTTGACTATAGTAAAAATTCTGTTCTCTGTAACTGTGGGAAAATTTCTTGGGCTTTTGGGGGAAGGGGATCTTTAATTTCCTTTATAATAAATTGGTGACTCCAGTATCCCTCGGAGCATTATGAGCTAACAAGCCCTGCTTCCAATCTATTTCGTTCTTTACATCCAACGACCACCCTAGGCCACTCAGATAAGTTTCTGGTTATAGAGCAGGATCTCTATAGGGGAGGAACCACATGTAAACAAATACATACTAAACAAACTCTATACAAGACAAATAGGAAATATTTAGCAGAGAGAATCCATTCAAATTAAGAGAGTTTGGGGAAGATTTCTTGTAGGAAGTAAAATTTTAGTTGACATTTAAACTATTGACCAAGGGGGTCAATAGTTAGAGTGGAGGAAAGAGAATTCCAGGTATAGAGGATTTTAGAAAAAAAAAAAGCTTTCAGAGCCAAGAGACGTAGTTTCTCTTTCATGGAACAATGAGGAGGACAGTGTCACAGGATTAAAGAGTACATATTAGGTACTAAAATACAAGATGACTGGAAAGGTAAAAGGGGTAGTTATAAAGGGCTTTGAAGGACAATATAATTTTGTTTTTTATTCTAGAGGCAATAGGTAGTTACTGGATTTTTTTAAAATAAGAAGGTAACATAGTCATATCTGCACTTTAGGAAAATCACATCAGAGACTAAGTGTGGTGAGGAGAGATACTTGAGGTAGGCAGACTCATCAGCAGGCTATTACAATCATCTGGGAGTAAGGTAATCAAGGATTGTACTAGAGTTGGCAGTATCAGAGGAGAGAGATATCCTATTTAAGAAATGTTGCAAAGATGAAATTGGTGGCAGTGACAACACATTGGCAAGACAAAGTGAGGAATCCTTGAAGGACAGTGCAAAGAAGCACAAAGTCAAGGAGACCAACAATCTATTTGGGATTGATGAAGAAGATCTATGCCAAGGCAGAGGACTTGTTTTGAGGTTTGAGGAAGCAGCTATTTGGCGAATTCAAAGGTTGGAATTCCCAGTGCTAGATTTCTACAAGTAACTTTATTTGACTTTCATTTTGGCTCCCCTCTCTCTGAGATTAAAGGTAAAAATCAGACCAGGGAATTATATTTCCCTTTTATCTCAGACTTTTGTCCCCCTTTTTCTTTTATAGTATGACAGTTTTCAGTAGTCCTGTCTGGCAATGGTATAGGTGCAATATTGTTGCAATTGTCCTGCATACTGGTAAGACATAAGCCACTTTAATTGGGCCTTGCTAGTGATTCAAACCTGTTATGGTTTTATTTTACTTGTAATTTTATACATATAGCATATATATATATATGTATATATATATATATACAGTCTTTTTGCTTGCTTGCTGCTTCATATAACAAGAAAGCTCTTGACTTATCATTTCTCTTTGTAACAATTTTCTAGAAATCCTGAATCCAAGTATATGCTTTAACTGAAGCTTCTGAAGACAAATAAACCAGAAAGTTTTTCTGACAAAGATCTTGTATTCAGGATATATAGAAGACTGATTGAAGTATATAAGAATGACAGACCTATCCAAATTAATAAAAAGTGAAAAGATATGAACAGACTGTCCAAGGGAAGAGACCTGAACAATTAATAACCATATGGAGTAATGCTCCATATTATTCAGAATAGAAAAAAGTGCAAATTCAAACAACTTTACAGCTCTACCTCCTACCTACCAGTTTGGGAAAGAGAGTAAAAAAGAGAAGCATGACTGTTGGAGGATCTACAAGAGGCCAAGAATATAAATGCACTACTGACAGAGCTGTGCATCTTTGTCACCATTCTGGAAAGCATTTAGAATGAAACCCTCAAAGCCGCTAACAATGCATGGCTTCTGACTGGGGTGTATGAGATATATACCCCAAAGATCAGAGAAACAAAGGAGGATAAATATATATGGGCATGTTTATAGCAGCATTTCTTGTAGCAAAAAACTGGAAACTAAAGAGACACCCAACAGTCAAGAACTGGATAAGTACATTACAGGGTAAGACTATAATGGAATATAATTGTGCTACAAGAAGTGACCAAGGAAATGGGTTCGAAGAGAACTGAGAAGACTTATATGAATTGATACAGAGTGAACAGGACCAGGATAACAATGTATACAGATACAACACTACAAATCAAAGCAAAACAGGGGCAGAGCCAAGATGGCAGTGCTACAGCATGGAAAGCTAAAACTGCTCTGAGAAGCCACTCAAGCCAACTTTAAAATAGCTCCCAGGGGCAGCTGGGTAGCTCAGTGGAGTGAGAGTCAGGCCTAGAGACAGGAGGTCCTAGGTTCAAACCTGGCCTCAGCCACTTCCCAGCTGTGTGACCCTGGGCAAGTCACTTGACCCCCATTGC
>NC_058131.1:271354780-271367751 GCF_016433145.1 Gracilinanus agilis | reverse complement strand
TCTAGTGGCTTCTACATTAAAGTCTTGAAAGGCGTAGAATCTGATATTTAAGAAGGCAAAAGATTTGGGATTACAACCCAGAGTTGTCTATCCAGCAAAACTTTTCAAAAGTTTCAGGGGAAAAGTGGGCATTCAATAAAATAAAAAATTTCCAAGCATACCTGAGGAATAAGTCAGATTTAAACAAAACATTTGGAGTCCCAATATGAGATACAAGAGAAGCCCAAAAAGAAAATTCAAAGGACTCATTAAAGTCAAAATGTTCATCAATCTACATGGAAAGAGGATGTCTGTAATTCTCAAAAAATTACTCTTAATAGTGGATAGAAGGAATTTATTCAGAATGAAGGTGGAGAAGTAAGAAGTATATGATAATATATGATGATATGATGTGTATGTAAATCTGATGATATATATATATATGGTATGATATCTATGCATATGAATGATATGTAAAAAATCAATCAAGGGCTAAAAGAGAAGGTTGCACTGAGAGAAAAAGGAAGGGAGAGATAGAATGGGGTAAATTACATAAAATAAAGAGGCATGAGAAGTCATTATAGAGAGGGGAGAATAAGGGTGGTGATGAGTAATGCTTAAACTTTACTCTTATCTTATCAGAGAGGGAAAAGCAAGTATACTCAGTGGGGTATAGAATTCTATCTTATCCTACAGAGAAGTAGAAGGGGAATAAGACAAGGGAAGAGGGAGGTAATTGGAGGGAGGAGGAAGTGGGAGGTGTGTGTGACAAAATGCAACATATTGGTGAAGAGGAACAGAGGGAAAGGGAGTAGAGCAGAATCTAAAGGGGATAATAGGATGAAGGGCAAAACACAGGTAGTAATTGTAATGCTGAATGTGAATGGGATGAACTCACCAATAAAATGGAATCAGGTAGCAGAGTGGATTAAAAATCAGAATCTTACTATATGTTGTTTACAAGAAACACATTTGAGGCAGGGTGACATACATAGGTACAAGGTAAAAGGCTGTGGCAGAATTTATTATGTATCATCTAAAGTAAAAAAAGCAAGAGTAGTAATCATGATGCTAGACAAAGCCAAAGTAGAAATTGATCTGATTAAAAGAGATAAGGAAAGAAATTACATTTTGCTGAAAGGTACTATAAACAATGAAATAATATTATTACTAAACATTTATGTACCAAATGTTATAGCATCTAGATTTGAAAAGGAGAAATTAAAGGAGCTCAAAGAGGAAATAGATAGAAAGACCATACTAGTGTGGGATCTCAATCTTCCCCTTTCAGAACTAGATAAATTGAACCAAAAAATAAATAAGAAAGAAGTAAGGAAAGTGAATGAAATGTTAGAAAAATTAGAGCTAATGGGTATCTGAAGAAAATTGAACAGGGATGAAAAAGAATATACATTCTCCTTAGCAGTACATGGTTCATATAGAAAGATAAACATGTACTATGTTATAGAAATATTGCAAACAAATGCAGAAAAGCAGAAATAATAAATACAATTTTTTCAGATCATAAAGCAATAAAATTTATTCTTAACAAGGGTCCACGGAAAGGGAAATTTTAAATTAATTGGAAACTAAATAATCTAATTTTTCAAAACTGATGAGTTAAAAAACAAATCATAAAAACAATTGTGGAGGGGGCAGCTGGGTAGCTCAGTGGATTGAGAGCCAAGGCCTAGAGACAGGAGGTCCTAGGTTCAAATCCGGCCTCAGACACTTCCCAGCTGTGTGACCCTGGGCAAGTCACTTGACCCCCATTGCCTACCCTTATCAATCTTCCACCTATAAGTCAATACACAGAAGTTAAGGGTTTAAAAATTAAAAACAAACAAACAAACAAACAAAAACAATTGTGGACTTCATTAAAGAAAATGACAATGAGAAGACATCATATAAAAACCTATGGGATAGAGCCAAAGCAGTAGTCAGGAGAAGTTTTATATCTTTGAGAGCCTATAGCAACAAAATAGAGGGGAAAGAGATCAATGAATTGGACTTGCAACTTAAAAAATTAGAAAAAGAAAAAGTTAAAAACCCCCAGATAAAAACTAAATTGGAAAACCTAAAAATGAAAGGAGAAATTAATAAAATTAAAAGTTAAAGAACTATTGAACTAATAAATAATACTAGGAGCTGGTAATTTGGAAATAAATAACAAATAAATATAGATACAAATATAGAAACAAATAAAATAGATAAAGTATTGGTTAATCTAATAAAAAAGAAAGAATAGTTCAAATTAACAATATCAAAGATGAAAAGGGTGATCTCACCTCTAATGAAGAGGAAATTATGGTAGTTATTAAGAACTATTTTGCCCAATTATGTGGTAATAAATGTGACAATCTAAGTGAAATGGATGAATGTTTACAAAAATATAAATTACCTAGATTAACATAAGATGAAACAGAATACTTAGATAATCCCATATAAGAAGAAGAAATTGAACAAGCCATCAAGGAACTTCCTAAGAAAAAATCCCCAGGGCCTGATGAATGATATTTTCTCTGTAAAGTGATTTCTATCAAAAGATGTCTTCTAAGAGCAACAGCAAGTAGACTAATTTGGCTAGAACATAGAATATGCAATGTATAGTCAACGTAGAGAAATAGGCTATAATTAGCTAATCAATCACTTGAAATTCCAAAAAATGTAGTTTCTATTTTGCATTGGAGGAAACAGAACCAATGATGCTTTTTGGGTGAGGTAGTACCTTATATTACATGTGCTTTAGGTACTTTTAGGTTTTAGTGATCCTCTGTTTTAGAATATCCATTTGGTGGTTCTTCAGAACATAGGTTGGAGATAGGAAAAGAAGAATACAAAAAGACCATTTGGGTTAGTAGGATTATTACAATACTCTAGCTCAAAGGTCAGGAGGACAAAATCTATGGTAACTGTGGCTTGAGTAGACAGAAAAGAATGGATGAGGGACTTTGGACTAGAAGTAAGAACTGGCAACTGATAGATATATGGGTGAGAGATAATGAAGAGTCAAGACTGATTTCTAGTTTGCAATACTAGATGAAATGAAGAATGGTGATTTCCTAGACAGAAAAAAAGAAGCTGGCAAGAGAAATGGTCTTAGAAGAAAATAAAGTGAATATGCTTATTGAGTTTGAGATGTCAATGAAAGACCTAGGCTAAGGCTCCTAGAAATTCAAGGACAAGAAATAATAAATGAACATATTGATATGAGAATTTTCTGCAGAGAACCTGTGATTGTTGAATATATATAAGGAAGAGACAGAAACAGAAACAGAAAGGCAGAAACAGGAAGTCAGAGACAGAGAGACTAAGACAGAGACAGAGACAGAAACCAGAGAGATGAGAGAAATAGGCAAACAGAGAGCTAGAGAGAGACAGAGAGAGATGGTACAGCAGAGAACTCTGGGGTATATTCATGCATAGGATTGGGACCTAGATAAATTATCTAGAAAAGAAGTTGAGACATGAATGGGAAATAAGAAAGTGGAGACAGTAAATGTTTTTCCATGAGTTTGGCTATGAAAAGATAAGGATACATAGGATAATAGTTATGGGAATGCTTGCTGCAAAGAATCTGGGGTTCAACTCAAACTTTTATGAGTTTAGCAATGATTAGAGGGACTTTGTAAAGCCATTTTAGAGAAATCCTGGTACCTTGATCTTCCTTTACCCTGCTGTTTCTTATCACTTAGAAGGTAATCACTGTGTTATTCTTATTTCAGTGTGAGAACCATAAGACATAGGAGAGATTATCTTGTTCAAGTCCCTAATTTTACAGAGAAAGGAAGCATGATTCTTTCAGATGATGTAAAGAGTAGAGTGATGGGAAAGGGGGAATCCTTGATCAATCCAGTTTGATGGAGACTCAAGTTGTTTTGCAACTCAGAATTAAAGTTAGGGATAGCAAGTTTGTGAATGTGCATATATAAGTATGATCCTTTCCAGTATCCCCATTTGATTATCACATTTGTTTACCTGATGCCTTTTTCTTGGAATGACCTTCCAGGCAGATCTAACCCTTCAATTATCCCTTTCAGGCTTAAAATCACCTCAATGAAGTTTTACTTCATCCTCAGCCAGAAATGATCTCTCCCTCTTACAAAATATCATGACGCTTTGTGCTTTCTCATTTTTCCATATAATGTTTATGTTCATTTCATTTATTATTGAGAATCATCAAATTTCTCTCCTGTTACAAATTGAGGTCTCTACTAACTGGCCTCTCTGCTCCATAGTCTTTTCCAAGAAATGTGAGGGTTTACTTAAAAAAAAAAGGTTGATCATTCATTCATTCAACAAGCATTTGTTAATAACTTACTATGTGCCAAATTCTGTGCTAAGTGCTTGGGGTGTAATGACAAAAAAAAGGTGACTCTCTGCCTTTGAGGAGCTTATATTCTTTTTGTCAAATTACTTTTAGAAGTTACCCAAAGGGTCTCAGAATGACCAAGTTGCTTTCTTGGGAAATTCTTTCCTTATTTTACACACTGAACATTGTTGTTAGAGTCAGATTTGGTCATTTGCTTCTTTTCTTTCATTCTCATCTTTTTCAAGGAATGAAGAAGGGAATGAGTATTGAGGAACAGTTGTAGGATACATACCAAAGAGGTTTGCCACTATGTTCATATTCCCTTTGTGGTGGTTATACAAGATAAATATGACATATTCATCTGACTTAGAGCTTTCATAGTAGATTTTATTAGTTCCATAATCTGTGAAACAGGAGAGAATAGGGATTAAAATTCCTGATGTTACAGGAAGTAGGGGAAAATTTAGATATCTATCTATAGTTGCATGCAAGGTAAAGGCATTTCTCAGGACTCTCTAACATCCCAGACAAACTATGGTTTTGTTCACTCATTTTTTTCAAGATACCCACCCCGCCTCTGGACCTTATGAAGTAACAGAATATAAGAAATGAAAGAGACATTGGGAGGGCACATAATCTAGCCATATCACTTTACTATGGGGATGGGGAAACCTGGGCCTAGAGAGGGGAAAGGGCTTATGCAAGATCATATAATGACTTAATTCCCATTTTAGTCCTATAAAGTCTCATTTGATCTCTCCAACTATCTAGGGACAGGTTAGAGGGATGTGAATAGATCAGAGGGTTCCATCTTGAGCATTGTACATTGTAGCTACTCAGAGGAAGATTGTAATTGCCTTTCCCCTGCCGTGAAATGCATTTGCTTATATACTTTAATTATTAAGTCCATTAATTAATTACAGTGAATAAAGCTGAAATACAATGGGATTCTCATTCATACTTACAGTTCAACTTAAAACAACCTGCTTTCTCAGTCTTAAGAGCAATAAGGGACAAAAGAATGCACTGGCCATTTTTTCTAGAAATAAAGATTAGTATTATAATAACATTTCATCTTTTTATAGTGAATTTTATCCTCAAAATCTTGAAAATCTTTCAAAATCTATTACAGAAAATTTTGTTCACACAATTTACTCAAATTAGTTCAGTCCTTTTTTGTTGTTGCATAGTTTTTTTAATTGTGTCAGACACTTTGTGATCCATTTTGGGTTTTCTTGGCAAAGATTTTGGAGTAGTTTGCCATTGCCTTCTCCAGCTCATTTTACTGAGACAAAGTTAAGTGACTTGCTAGTCAGGATAGATAGCTACTAAGAGTCTGAGGTCAGATTTGAACTCTGATGTTCATGACTCCAAACTCATCACTTAGCCACTTAGCTGCCTTAAATTCTTACTATTGTGTTATAAACATCAAAGTCTCCTGAGTGACTTTTGATTCCTCAAAAAGAATTAAACTATGCTTCCTATTTAAAAAAATTTAAGAATATTTTTGTTGAATTCTTATTTTTTGAAAAATCTGTGAACAATGAATGGAATATGTGATGCCAATTAAACAGGATATTAATGAGACAGGACAACTTCTTTCATTCAATTTGCATGAAAAGATTTTATGATGAAGACTTTACTTAAAGAGCAGTTCCCTAAGTGAACCTTGTCAGAAGACAGAAGATCTGGGTTTGAATCTTCAATCTTAATTAGTCAACAAACATTTATTAATCACACTCTGTTTTCAAGACACTTTGCTAAACCCTGGGGATACAAAGAAAATTATCTCCCCCTCACCCCAAAAAGTGATTCTATACTTTAGTGACTATGTGACTTTGGGCAAGTAATTTTATTCCTCTGAGATTCAGTGTTTTCATTTATAAAATGGTAATAACACATTATGTAATTATGAAAATAATTTTCTGTAATCTTGAAAATACTATATAAATATGAAATAGTCTCATTATTTTTCTCATTTTATCTCCACAACATTTAGAAAAGATGAGCAGAGTAGATATAGCATAGTCCTCATTTAACAGATATAATTGAAACACAGACTCGAAAAGGGTCAGATATTAAGGCATTAACAGCCAGTGAGTAAATAAAGACTAGAACTCAGTCCAGGGTTTTCTCTTCTATGATTTTCTTCCTGGAAGAAAGACTGGAATTAAAAGTCTGGGAGGACTGATTTAATCACATGTTCCTTTATAATGTAAATAAAGCATTATATGCCATTCTCTTCATTCTCTCCTCTTTGTCCTGTTAGCAGAACTATATCAATGGATCTCTCCTGCCTTCAGATGATGACTGATGGCTGAGCTGTGATTTAGGGAAGGTTGGAGGAGAAAGAACGAAATGGTTCCCCCAGCTTGTAGCTAAAAAGAACTGAGCCTCACACAATCAATATTACCTTTCGCCCTCGTACTTAACTTTGCCTGTATGTTGCTTATTACCAATAAATCAATCAATATTTGCTGAATACCTATTGTATTGTATACCAGGTACTTTTCTAGGAACTAGGAACTAGAATTACAAATAAAAATGAGACAATTCCTACATGCAAAGAGCATAGTTTCATTTCCCTTTCAAAGTTGCTCTTGATGTTTACAATACTAGCTTAACTCTGGAAGTTTTGTCACTGACTGATACTCAGGCCAGACAAGTTTGGTCTGGATCAAGGAGAGTCCAGAGCTATGATTTAGATGGCTGTTATTTCCCCTAGTTAGTACAAGCAACACTTACCTTGTCAAGAAGATTCCATTGAGGTTACCATGCTCTACAGTGATATTTTGAATAAAATTCCTAAAGGGACCTTCCTCTTCAATTAGAGACCTGTTACTTGAGGCCAATCCAACAGTGTGCCAGTGTCCAGAAAGCTGTAGGAGAAGGTCTGGGTGAGAATGGAAGCAACTCTGATCATTAGATCATGGAATTTTAGAACTGGAAGGAACCTTGTTCCAAACCTTTCATTTTAGAGAAGAAACTGAAGGCCCAAAGCAAAAGATATCCCTACCCCAATTCTGCTTTTGTGTGTATATTTTATCCATGGAAGAATTGGTTGATAGATTTAGTGTTAGGAGATTTGTCTTCCAGTCCTGGATTGAATGTTACTTCACAGTGTGGCTTTTGGTAAATTATTTACTCTTTCACTGTCAGTTACTATATATCTTTTGGCTTTTTTTTAAAACAGGATATAAAATTTCCATAAGGAGTGGGAGGACCTTCACAGTGATAGTATTCTGTCACTTATGAAAGACTTGGGCTGATCCTGGGTCCCATCTCTGATTCTAATCAGTAGGGCCCAAGGGGAACCTCTTCCCCTATATTCTTTGAATGGATCTGAGATCACTCTCTAAACCATTGCAGAATCCATATGGAATTCAAAGAAAACTAAAATGCAGAAATAAAGTCCCTAGCTACCTTTAGCATCCTATTGACAAAGTCATATTAAATGACAGTTCACAGAATGAGAACCTTCAAGCTTTATGCCTTGGAGTTGCTAATTCTTCTTTCAGATTTACTAGGATCCATTTCATCATTTTCTATTACAGTAAGAAGAGAGGACAGATTTCAGACATGGCCCCTGGAATTAGATTTGCCTTTTGAAAGAATGGCATAATGGAAAACAGAATTTTAGAGTTAGAGAGTCCTTACAGACTGTATGGCCCAATGCCATTCATTTGAGAAATATAGAAAGCTTTCCTATCAGATCATACAATCAGGCATGAGTTTGAAACATTTCTTCTTCTTCAGACATACAGGTTGTGGACAAACATATACACCATCATACATCATTTTGGAATCTCACCATTTCCAGAAACAACTATTGGGAAGGACAACTTTGAGTCAGAAAATCTTGCAGTACTGTTATGAGAATCGAGTAAGACAATAACTGTAAAGTCATTTATAAACCTAAAATGCCGTATTTGTTATTTTTCAGTCATTTCTGATTATTTGTGACCACATTGGGTTGTGTTGGTTTTTTTTTGAGGGGCGGGGTGGGGGCAAAGATACAGGAGTAGTTTGCCATTTGCTTCTCCAGATCATTTGATATATGATAAAATTAAGGCAAACAGTTAAGTGACTTGCCCAGGGTCACAAAGCAAGGAAGTGTCAGAGACTGGATTCAAATTCAAGAAAATAAGTCTTACTGATTTCAGGCCTACCACTTTATCCACTGTACCATCTAGTTGCCCCTAGAATGCTTTATAACTTTGATATCTTTCAGAAGACACACATTCACATATCTTTTCCATCTTTCCCTAAGAACTGCTTCCACTGGTCCTGTTGTACAGAGAGGTTTTGTTCTCCCTTTCCCTTCCAATTCCCTTTCCCTTCCCATCCCATTCCATCCCACCCACCTGTTCCCAATTTTGCTCAATTTCATCTGACAGGTCTTCCTCTGATCTGCTATGGGATTGGAGGCCATAGACCAGAGCCAAACCCATACTCAGCAGCAGGAGCTTCATCTTTCTGGGGGTTGTCTCTGTGCCTTCAGTAGCAGCTGAGAATGATTCTGGTGAATGTTCTGAGTTCCAAGGTTACCCACCTTTATTCTCCATCCTGGGCCCTGGATCCTGATGAGGTGACACCACAGTGACTCCTCCTACTCCATGAAATAATACTTCATTCAGTATCTTGGTCAATAATCACTCACTATCCAATTATCCCCAGAACATCCCAGAAACATTTTCATTTCTGAAATGTGAATTTCTAAGAACAACCAATGTTACATTGACCAACTTCCTAGAATCAGTTCTAGAGCCACCCTGAGACCAGAGTCCAATTTCTGTGTTTTGTCCCTGTGGAATTCAGTGTCTTAATAAATTCCCTCATAATTACATGAGCTCCTTGAGGGCAGGGACTATTTTTCCCTTTCTCTCTATTTGTTCTTAGCATAGTAACTAACACATAGTAAGCCTTAATAAATGTCTGTTGATTGCCTAAGTTACTTGAACTTTATAAAATCCTAATTTGAGAAAACTACTCAAGGACAGCAGAGTTCTCTCTATGATGGAACTTATAATCTATTTGTATGATTTCATCAAACATTTATTAAATCCCTAAAAGGTACAGAGCACTTGGTAACATGCAAAGTTCAGATAATCTTTGATTTGTGTCCTTTTGAGTTTATAGTCTAGTACACAATAATGCACTCTAAGTGACTTTTTTGCATAGATCTATAATTTCAGGAGTCTACAAAACAGCCAGGGATGAAACTTTTTCCACAAAGGTAAATATTCTGTCATTCATAATCACAAAGAATTGCTAGACCCTGAAGATGCTGGCAAATGGGGAAGATCTGAGCTCCCATGATGAGTGGCCTTAGCTGTTTCCAGCTGACAATATTTTCAATAATTCTAAGGGCACGTTTCCGTGCTGACTTCTTTCACTGGTGCTGGTGAGCTAGGACATATAGCTGTGTAAAGGAGGAGTAGAAAGTCTGATGGAGCAAATAGGGGCTTGTTTTGGTGGAATAATTCAGGAGCTGATAGAAAACACCTATACTCTATTCACCTTCTATAGCAAGAGGGAAAAGAGGATAAGAATGAGCATTTATATAGCACCTAGGCAGCTAGGTGGCACAGTGCATACAGCTCCAGAGATGGAGTCAGGAAGACCTGAATTCAAATCTGTCCTCAGATACTTAAAACCCAAAATGGGATCACAAAGTATTGGACACAACTGAAAATAATTGAACAACCTAGCAAAGATTGTGTTAAACACTGTGCTAAGTGCTTTTATAAATATTATTTCTTTGATCCTCACCGAAGCCCTGGGACATAGGTGCTATTATTATCCAGGTGTCAGAGATGTGCCAAACAGATGTGAGGCAAACAGAGATTGTGTCTGACCCAGTTATCACACAGTTAGGAAACATTAGAGGCCAAATTTGAACCCAGGTCTTCTTGATTCTAGACCCAGTGCTCTATCCACTGTTACATGCTGCTTCTGAAAAAATATGGAATCCTTAACAAATATGCATCAAGAGACAGAATAGTGTCAACATTGTTGGGTGCAGCATAAGAAAGTCTAGAATTTTATTAGTCTATATGAGGTTTGAGAGAGATTGTGAAAAAGAAGAGTTTAATATAGGGAGAAATAATAGATTAATAGAGGGAATTGGTGCTAGAGTGGCATGCTCCAATCTGATCCTTGAAATCTATGAGATTCTGGGTCCTAATGCCCTTTCATGAAACAATAGTTGATAAGAGTTCAATATGATTATATGATTATATATACATATACATATAAATATATATATACATATATATGTGTACATATATATGTATATATATATAACTTTGACCTCTGTCTGATTTCTACCACATTTATCCCTTGTTCTCCAGAATTTGGAGAGAAAATTCAGAGTGTATACCAAAGAACTTTTATATCCTCTATCTTCCCCTCCAAACCCTACACTGATTATAGATCTCTATTATCACAGGATATTAGAGGGTAGATTGGTATCATACCAGTCAATACTTCTCCTGTTAATAGCAAGCAAACTTTCCTGCTCCCATAATCCCTGTAATCCATAGTCTCTTTCTCCAGAGATGAACATACTTTTCTAATAATCTCTCCCACTCAGCCCTATCAATTTATCTTAACTCCTTCTCAATCATCCTTTTCTTTCCTAATATTCCACTGTGCCCTTTGGAACCAACACACATAGACACACACTTCGTTTTATCACAATCTGTCCATATTCTTGCATTAAGAGAAGCCTAACCTTCCCTTGCTAACTACCAATACATCACAGGCATTAGGCATATTTTGACAAGGAGGAAATGAGCAGTCATGACCAGAGAAGGTGGTCTGATTCTTCTTCAAGCATGATTTAGTAGAACAAATGTCACAGTGGCCTGGAGCACATTATTCAAACCAGCAATGCAGAATCTGAACTTATGTGGGGAGAAAACTCAATCCAATACTATCCCTCCTCCCATCAAGGAAATATATCTCCCAGTATGTCCATGCTCCTCCTGGTAAGTCAATGCCCTAAAGCCAACCACTGTTTGCCTGTCTTAGTCTCTCTCTCTCTCTCTCTCTCTCTCTCTCTCTCTCTCTCTCTCTCTCTCTCTCTATCTATCTATCTATCTATCTCTCCCCCCCTCTCTCTCCTTCCTCCCTTTTTTCTTCCTATATTCCTATAACAACTTGTGCCCCCTTGTGTAATTTCTCAAGCCTCTATCTTCTTAACTATAAAGTGGGATACTAATTCTATCTCACAAAATCTTTGAGGAGAAAGTTTCCTGTAAAACTGAAAGCACTACATGAATATGAACTACCGATATTAGTTTATTTTGTCCTTGTAGCATCCAAGGAAAGTAAACAGAGCAATTACAATTGTGCAAAATTTAATAAACATAACTAAGAAAGAAGTGTTAAGTAACTTGATCAGAGTCATACAAACAATCACTGAGAGGATAAACATTAGAAATCAGTCCAGAGTTTTCTCTACAATTCTCTTCTTGGAAAGGAATATGAGGATAATGACTTATTGACACTTTCCTTTTTAATGTGGATAGAATCTGCCAAGAATTTCTGGTCCCATTCAAGAAAGAAGAATCCCTTGCTATTGACATGCCTGTAACATGACCTATAAATCAGGTTGGAAAATATTTCTTTTTCCTTACTCTTTCTGTCCCAGGTTCATTAGGTCTTTTAACACCTTATTCTGGCTTTAATTTTCTCCCATCATAGTCTTGACCCTGTGGTTAGCCAGTTGGAACTATACAATGTCCTCCACCCCTGAATTTCTTACCCCTTTGTTTTTCTTTGTTGTGGCATATATATTATATGTATTGTGTTTGCATGTATACAACTAGACATAGTTATACAAAGTAAGAGAGAGAGAGAGAGAGAGAGAGAGAGAGAGAGAGAGAGAGAGAGCAAATGCTTAAAGTTAGATATGAGCAAATGTAGGAAATGGTGAAATGGTGTCTAATATGTGATTTAAAGAAAATGAGGGTTCATACAAGGTTGATATTAGAAGGGAAAACATCCCTGATATAAGGGACTACTTACATGAATGTAACCAGGATTTCAAGCCTAATATATTTATATAAAACTCTCATCATTGGAGTAGAACATGTTGACTTGATGTTGTACACCTTCATAAGGGATAAAGTTATGTGAGCTTGGGAACATAGGGATGTTCCAGCTTCCAATTTTTTTTAACATTTATTAATATTCATTTTTAACCTGGTTACATGATTCATGCTCCTCCTTTCCCCTTCAACCCCCCCTCCTGCACCCCCCCACCCATGGCCGATGCGCATTTCCACTAGTTTTGTCATGTGTCCTTGATCAAGACCAATTTCCAAATTGTTGGTAGTTGCATTGGTGTGGTAGTTTCGAGTCCACACCCTCAATCATGTCCACCCCGACCCTTGCGTTCAAGCAGTTGTTTTTCTTATATGTTTCCTCTCCTGCAGTCCTTCCTCTGAATGTGGGTAGCGTCTTTACCATAAATCCCTCAGAATTGTCCTGGGTCATTGTATTGCTGCTGGTACAGAGGTCCATTACATTCAATTTTACCACAGTATATCAGTCTCTGTGTATAGAGTTCTTCTGGCTCTGCTCCTTTCGCTCTGCATCAGTTCCCAGAGGTCTCTCCAGTTCACCTGGAACTTCTCCAGTTTATTATTCCTTTTAGCACAATAGTATTCCA
>NC_058131.1:271304631-271349784 GCF_016433145.1 Gracilinanus agilis | reverse complement strand
CAGGTTTCTCTCGATTTTTGTGGTTGGATATCAAACTTTCCATTTAGCCCTGGTCTTTTCTGTGCAAATACCTGGAATTCTTCAATTTTGTTGAATGCCCATACTTTCCCCTGGAAATATATAGTCAGTTTTGATGGGTAGTTGATCCGTGGTTGCAGGCCCAGCTCTCTTGCCTTTCTGAATATTGTATTCCACGCCTTGCGGTCTTTTAGTGTTGAGGCTGCCAGATCCTGTGTGATCCTGATTGTTGCTCCTTGATATTTGAATTGTTTCTTTCTGGCTTCTTGTAAGATTTTTTCTTTTGCTTGGAAACTCTTGAATTTTGCAATGATATTTCTTGGTGTTTTCCTTTCTTGATCGAATGTAGTGGGTGTTCTATGGATCCTTTCAATGTCTATGTTGCCCTCCTGTAGGACTTCAGGGCAATTTTGCTGAATTATTTCTGTTAGTATGGAGTCCAGGTTTCTATTAATTTCTGGTTTTTCTGGAAGACCGATTATTCTCAAATTGTCTCTTCTAGACCGGTTTTCTTGGTCTGTCACTCTCTCATTGAGATATTTCATGTTTCCTTCTATTTTTTCAGTCTTTTGGCTTTGTTTTATTTGTTCTTGTTGTCTTGAGAGATCATTAGTTTCTACTTGCTCAATTCTTGCCTTTAGGGATTGATTTTCGGCCATAATCTTTTGGTTTTCAGCCATAATCTTCTGGTTTTCAGCCATAATCTTCTGGTATTCCTTTTCAATCTGGTCATTTCTGGAGTTCAATTTGCTTATCAGTTCATTTGGTTTCTGAGCCTCACTTTCCAATTGCATGATTCTACCTTTTAAACAGTTATTTTCTTGCCAGATCTCTTCCATTTTCCTCAAAATCTCAGTTTTGAACTCTTCCATAGCTTGTGAGGAGTTTTCCTTATTTGAGGAGGGTCCGGATGCTTGTTTGTTCTCCTCCTCTGTTTGCTCGGTTGTCTGGATTTTCTCTGTGTAAAAGCTGTCGAGTGTTAAAGACTTCTTTTTCTTGTTGTTATTCTTTCTCTTCTGAACTTCCTGAGGCTGAGTAGCCATCATTACCCCAGCAGCTTCTCAGATTTATCCTCGCGCTCAGTGTCTGTCCTCTGCTGGAGGTTTCTTTATAAGTCTCACAGCGCTGCTTCCACAGTCGTATACCCGTCCACACTGGTTCCCCACTTAGGCTTTAGTTCCTGGCTGTGTCTGCCTCCACCCACGCCTCCGCAGTGCCTGCGTTCTGCTCAGCCTGCGCTGTGCGCCCTGCGTCCTGCCCTCGCACTCAGATTTCGCTTAATGGGGTCCTAAGTCTTGCTGCTCTCAGGAACAGGGCCCGGAGCTGCCAATGACTCGATGGGTGCCCCAAACTCGCTCTATTTCTTTTTAGCTGGCTTCAGAGCTCTAGATCTTGTGTGTGGAGGGGGTGGGGGTGGGGCGGTTGCTCAGCCCGCGATTTAGTGAGAGCCCTTTATAGCCTGAAAATGTCTCGATTCCACGTACCTTCCAAGCTGTGCCCTGTTGTGGGGTTCCTCTGTTCGTCTGGACTTGTTTTTATGTCCCCTTGAGGAGTTTTGTGTGTTTCGGTCAGGAGAGGTTAAGAGCTGCTTCTTACTCTGCCGCCATCTTAACCCAGAACCCCAGCTTCCAATTTTGAGAGAACATAATGCAGTTCCAAATTCTCTTTGGAGAAGGGTTCCTAAATGGAGAGAAATTTTTTTGAGAAACATCAGTAGGAAAGCATGTTCCTTGATACATTCCTGACTTCTAGCTTGCCACACTAGGGAATCTGAGAAGTTTCTCCTTAGGTAAAATCAGGGAATCTCTCAGATGAGTTAAGAGCTTATTGCTCCCACTTGAAAAGCTCCCACTTGAAGAGCTTATCCTTCCTGTTTATTGTAATCTGTATAACTTCTCTGAATTTTTAATAATGTCTTAGATAAATGGATTTATCTGCTATTCACTATGTTATTTGTATAACTAGCATATGATGGGAAAGGAATCAAGCCTTCAGATAAAGCTTATAGTACTTCCTCCTTCCTGAGACACAGCAACCAGGAAAATGGTTTATACCTAAAAAAATCATATTTCCCAAACTAGAAACATTAGGGAAATAGTTAGACATAGTTTTAGTCCAGGATCTATGATTTTAAAAAGACTAGATTCATGATCCTAAACTTCTGTGTTCCTATAAGTAGGAAATCATCTCCTTTTGGGGAAAAAAGGGTCTAGAGATATTAATTCCTGCCTCCCTATGAGCCACACATAGAAAAATTCATGTGAACATACATATAACCTACATGGATAACAAACACACATATACACACTCTTTAAGAAGTGAAAGTAGCAGGAGAATATTTTGTATAGGGAATAGCCAGCAGACCAATTTGACTAGAATGGAAAATATGTGAAGGGAAGTTCTATGAAATAAAAATGGTTGGAATCAGACCATGAAAGGAATGTATGTTTTAAATGTCATACATTTTTTAATTGCCCTAATTGCCAATGAAGGTTCTGGGAAGGGGATAGGAGTGGTGGTGTGACAGGGTTGTATCATTGTTGTTATATCTCTATCTCTATCTCTATATCTTTATCTATATCTATATCTTTATCTTTATTTCTATATCTATATCTATATCTATATCTAGGCAACTAAATGGAGGGTAGATGGGAGTAGGAAAAGACTAGAGCTAGGGAGTTCAGATGGGAAGCTGTTTAAATAGTTCAAGCAGATGATAAAGTCTTTAACTAGGGTAAATGATGGCTGGTGGAAAACATTTAACTCTTTTCTGTTTTCTCACTACATTCTCTCCTTTGGTGATCTCATTAGTTCCCTTCATTTCACATATTAACTTGAAGTTAATCTGTATTTCCAGATGTAATCTGCTTCTTGAACTTCCTTTAGCAGGGTTCCTACTGGATATCATTATCTAAATACCCTAAATAAATTTCAAACTCAAGATGCCCATCATGAAACTCATTTTTTTTCTCATCTCCCCCTAATACATTCATCATTCAAACTTCTTTTTTTCTATTCATGAGGGTATTGGGGTGTTCAAGAAAGACAAATAGCTCTGGTATGAGAACTTCCTGAGACCTACCAGGAGTGCTCATCCACTTTTGGTGTCTACCTATAATGCAACTCTTAACTGTGGCTCTAACATTCACAATGGCCATATCCTTTGTGACACGAGAGGAATCAGGACAGAGTTCTGGGTGTTGTTTAAACTTAGTGGGTGGGGAGAGGAATGATAATTTGATAAAGTAGAATGAGAAAGAGTGGGCAGACATCTAGGAGAAGAAATAAGGGAGATAGTTATCATAAAGGTCAAGAGAGGAAAGACTATATGGGGGTGGGGGATGAGATCAAGTATATAAAAACTAGAAACAGAGGTCAAGAATCCCTTATTTTAATGCAAGGCATCCTATCATGTTTGTATTCTTTCCTTTTCTGGTAAAGAACCTGAAGTATAATTTAGAATTTCTTTTTCACTTCTATCTGTGTCCCTTCTCCTCTTTTAAATTTCCTTTTTGTTTACCTATGCTTGTGTGTTTGTATACACGCGAGCACGTGCGCACATGGGTGCACGCATATACATATATATGTACGTGTGTGTATGTGTGTGTGTGTGTGTGTTTGTGTGTGTTTCTCTTTGCAGGAAAGCAAATGCAGATTCCTATGGCCATAAACTCACATTTAAAATGATTCCATATCTGAAAATGAACAGTCTCCCAAGTTGCCAACTTCAAAGTAATATATTTAGTAAGATCAACTAACTTTTCAGGTTTTAAAGTTTACAAAACACTTTTCTCTCAATAACCTTATAAGATAGGTGGCTTAGCTTTATTTTCCCTATTTTACAGATATGGATAAATCATAACAATGTTCTTTTCATCATATTTTACATATTTATCAATCTGAGTCTCTTAAACTATAACTATATTGTTTAGAATTGTTGAAAATATTTTTTTTGCAAATCAATGAATTTTATAAGTGTATTTTTAGCAATATAACCCTCTGAGGTAGATCAACAACTCTTCTGTGGTTTAGAACAATTTTTGTTGACTAAAGGAGAGATTAAGTGACTTGTCCAGTATCACTTAGCTAGTATATATCATAAACAAGATTTGAGCCCAAATCTTTGCAACTTAAAAACCACCTCTCTCTCTAAAACATAATGCTACTTTTCACAGGGCTGGATAAAATTTTCATTATGGTCTTGCTATGATAAAAAGTATTATGTAAACCTTAAAGAAATACAGAAATGGGAGTTATCAAAAGACACCTGGGTCCTAAGAGATTTTTCTATTTGTAGTTATGGTAGCAAGTGGGAAATAGAGATCTTAATCTTGGGAAAGTCAACAAATTAGTATAGAATAATTTATGTGGGCAATTTCCCTGATCTTAAGCAAGTCACTTAATCTCAAGCTTGAGTTTTCCTATTTTTAAAATGAGAAGAATATTGCATTATTTACCTTATTCAGTTGTAGTAAGGAAAATGCTTTGTAAAACTAAAGAGCTACAGAATAGAGCCATGATTTTTTTTATCTTTTTAATGCATTGATTATATATTAATGGTTTGTGCTAGTGGTTATATATACAGAAAACAAATTGGAAATAGTACAAGGCAAGAAGAAGAAAATTATCTGAATTTGTCTTTTGTTCCACTTATTTTCCCCTCTAGCACTCATGTTTGTGAGAGATCAAAAAGAATCTTGGGGTTGAAAATGCCAGAGGGCCTCAGGCACAGATTGTTGGAAGGGCAAATTCTAAAATGCTGCTGAATGGGTGCAATTTGACAGTCTAACAGGACTTTTTTCATGGATCAAACAGAACCAAAGTATTTTAGGCTCCAATGTGCTTGTGAGAAGACAATCTGTAATTTTCAAACTTAGACCTGATGCAATACATATTCTGTTATTATCACAATGTCCTGCTTCTCTTCAATCTCTACAGTAAAATCTTCAAATTATTGTAAGAAAAACAACCAAAGCCTTATGATGAATCTCAGTAGTACTAATTACATCTAAATCCACAATGACAACAATTGGTGGGAAAAGCCTATTTCTTTAAAAATTAACCATTTCCCTAAATATTTGTACATTCTTTGTGTTCATATTTGTTTATACAAAGCAAAAAAGACAGAATCAAGCTTGGCTTTCTGAATTGACTTGGAGAAATGTAAAAAAGCCCTCATGGCAATTTTGCTTCTTCCTCATAAGATCTAGTAGTAGTGGTCTCAGCTCATACTCTTCCCCATACATCCAGTGATCATCAAATTGGACATTGTATTAAGATTGTAGGGGGTGAGTCAGGACAGGAACAATAGGACTTTTAACATCTACAATGTTTTATGCAATATATAATGTTTGCCATTCGTCATCCCTCTATTCTCTTAGAGATAGACCATCTTAGTCTCTTTTGTTCTATAATACCTATATATTAAGATATGTTTGTGATTTAGGTCTTTCCTGACAACAGATACTGACTTTACTCCAGGAGTGCAAATGAATTAACATTGTTTCCTAGAGAATATCTTCAAGCATATATAACAACATTAAAGTCCTTTCCACTTTAACTGGATACTCCCCAGAAAGTTTTCTTTCCTTCACCCACCCTCAGCATTCATACGTAGTATCCAAGGAGAAAATGAACACCTACTTAAAACAAAGACTATATTGTTCTCCCCTGAGGAACAAGCCCCAAGGCAGTTCCCTTTGGATTTAATCAAATGAGTTAGCTATTAGAGAACACAAAAAAAAGTCTTCTCAGATAATTTGGTTGTTATTTTTCCTCCTGATGTAGGGATTCAACATTTGCCTTAAATTCCTAAACTGTTGAGAGTGGTTTTTCCCCTGTTTCCAAAATTGAGACAATAGTCAACTCAGCCCAAGTGAAGTAGATTTCTGTAGCACCCTGGTTCTTATAAATGACATGCTTTTCATTCTACAGTTCTTTCTCTTCCCTCATCCTTTCTTCTACTGGTAGAGCTGAGATCTCAAACAAAAGGAATCTTATATACTTTGTGGAGACTCAATTTATGACAAAGACTTGAATAAAAAGTTCATCTAGAAATCCATAAGACTTCCAGTTAAGAATGGCAGCAGAGTAAGGAGCAGCTGCTTGATCCCTCCTAACTGAAGCATACAGGACTCCTCAAGGGGACATAAAAACGAATCCAGACTAACAAAGGAACCCCACAACAGGGCACAGCATTGAAGGTATGTGGAATTGGGGCATTTCCACGCTATAAAGGGGTGAAACAGCTCTCACTAAAATTCAAGAGGAAGAAGCCCATCCACACCCCCCCCCCCGCCCCACAGCATGCACAGTGCCAAGGCCAACACACAAGCGTGAAAACAGGATTGGGGCAACCAGTAAATCACTAACAGCCCCAGGGCTTGTACCTGAGAGCTGCAAGATGTGGGACCCCAAGTGGCTGGGAGTCTCGCACGGACTTTCCCGAGCACCTAGGCGGGTGAAAACATTGTCCTAGGCACAGACAAAGATCTCTAATGTAAGGACTTTCCCAAACGTCTGCGTGGGTGAAGGCATTGCCCTGGGCGAGAACAAAGATCTCAAGCCCAGGCTTTGACCTCGATAGGGGACCCAGTGCAGATGGGAGCGTGGCTGTGGAAGCAGCCCCTGAGACTGCTGAAGGAGCCTCGGGTAGAGGGGTAGACCAGGGACTACCAGGAGGCTTTATCCCAAGAACAAGGAGACCTGAGCCCTCAGGAGCTTAGAAAGTGCAGCCAGACCCTGAGTGTGAAGACAAAGCTGAAAAGGAGCGGGGCTAACAATGGCAAGCTGAGAACCGCAGAAGAGAAAGATAATCAAGAAAAACTCTGGAACACTGGACAACTTTTACACACAGAAAATTCAGACAACAGAGGAGGACAAACAAGTATCCAAACCTTCCTAAAACAATGAAAACTGGTCACAAGCTATTGAAGAGTTCAAAAATGAGATGTTGAGGAAGATGGAAGAGATCTGACAAGAAAATAACAGCTTAAAAGCTTTCATATTTGGAAAGTGAGGCAAGTCAACTGAAGACCAAAAATGAACAGATTGAAAAGGAAAAGCAAAAGACTATAACCGAAAACCAGTCCCTAAAGGCTAGAATTGAGAAATTAGAAGCCAATGACCTCTCAAGACAACAAGAACAGATAAAACAAAGTCAAAAGACTGATAAAATAGAAGGAAACAAGAAATATCTCAATGAGAAAGTGACAGACCAAGAAAACCAGTCTAGAAGAGACAATTTGAGAATCATTGGTCTTCCAGAAAAAGCAGAAATTAATAGAAACTTGGACTCCATACTTAAAGAAATTATTCAGCAAAATTGCCCTGAAGTCCTACAACAAGAGGGCAATAAAGACATTGAAAGGATCCATAGATCACCCTCTACACTGGACCCAGAAAAGTCAACATCTAGGAACATAATAGCCAAATTCAAGAGCTTTCAAGTGAAAGAAAAAATCTTACAAGAAGCCAGAAAGAGACAATTCAAATATCAAGGAGCACCAATTAGGCTCACACAGGATCTGGCAGCCTCCACGCTAAAAGACCTCAAGGTTTGGAATACGATATTCAGAAAGGCAAGAGAGCTGGGCCTTCAGCCACGGATCAACTACCTATCGAAACCGACTATATACTTTCAGGGGAAAGTATGGGCATTCAACAAAATTGAAGATTTCCAAGTTTTTGCACAAAAGAGACCAGGACTAAATGGAAAGTTTAATACCCAACCACAAAAATCAAGAGAAACATGAAAAGGTAAATAAGAAACAGAGGGAAAGGAAAGAAAACTCATAATTTTTTAAATTTGACTCTTTAAGGGCTTAAATAAGATCTAATTATCTGTATTCCTATGTGGAGAAATGCTATGTACAATTCTCTGTAGTGAACTCTATTCACTATTATAATATTCACTATTATAGCAACCAGAAGAATAATTTATAGGGAGAGGACAGGATACTGAATGGTCTAAGATGACATGGGGGATGGGAAAGAGGGGGGGGGATAGTAGGCGACACCAAGAAAAATCTGAGTAAATAAGAAAAATAGGATATTCTATTACACACAAAGAGGACATGGGAAGGGGAGAGGATGAATACTATTATAAGAAGGAGAGGAAGAGAGCATTAAGAGGTAATAATCAAACCTTACTCTCAGTGTAATCAACCCAGAGAGGGAAGAGTAGCTTTATTATTCATTCGGATAAAAAATTCTATCTAACCCTACTTAGAAAGTCAGAAGGGATAAACCAAAGGGAGCAGGGGAGTAAGGAGGTCAAAAGAGAGAGGGGAGAAGAAGGGGGAGGGAATTAATTAGGCCTTTAAAAAACAAAAAGAGGGGAATAACAAGGAAGGGGGCAGAAAGGGAAGTCAATCAAGGGAGGGGATAAGGGATACCACCTCAAAGCAAACCACTGGTTTAAAAGAAAATAGTATAAGAAGAAGGGGTGGGTTTGGGGAGGATACAAAAATGTCAGTGAATGCACAAATGATAATTGTAACTATGAATGTGAATGGGATGAACTCGCTCATAAAACAGAAGCAAATAGCAGAATGGATCAGAAACCAAAATCCTACTATATGTTGCCTACAAGAAGCACATATGAGACAGGTAGACATACACAAGTTTAAGGTTAAGGGCTTGAGCAAAATCTTTTGGGCATCAAATGAGGAAAAGAAGGCAGGAGTGGCTATTATGATCTCTGAGAAAGCCAAAGTGAAAAACAGATATGATTAAAAAAGACAGGGAAGGTCATTACATCCTGATTAAAGACAGTATAAACAATGAGGAAATAACACTGCTCAATATATATGGACCAAGTGGTATAGCATCCAAATTCATAAAGAAGAAACTGGCAGAGCTCAAGAAGGAAATAGATAGTAAAACCATAATAGTGGGAGAACTAAATATTCCTCTTTCAGATCTAGTTAAATCAAACAAAAAAATAAATAAGAAAGAGGTAAGAGAGGTGAAGGAAGTCCTAGAAAAAGTAGATTTAAATGATATGTGGGGAAAAATAAATAGGGACAAAAAGGAATACACCTTCTTTTCAGCTGCACATGGTACATTCACAAAGATTGACCATGTAATAGGGCATAGAATCATTGCAAACAAATGCAAAAGAGCAGATATAATAAATGTAACCTTCTCAGATCATAATGCAATAAAAATAATAATTAGTAAGAGCACCTGGACAGACTAATCAAAAACCAATTGGAAATTAAACAATATGATTCTCCAAAACCAATTTGTCAAAGAAGAAATCATAGAAACAGTCAACAATTTCATTGAAGAGAATGACAATGATGAGACATCCTACCAAACTCTGTGGGATGCAGCTAAGGCAGTACTCAGGGGGAAATTTATATCCTTGAGTGCATATATTAACAAATTAAGGAGGGCAGAGATTAATGAATTGGGTATGCAACTCAAAAAATTAGAAAGCAAGCAAATTAAAAAACCCCAGATGAAAACTAAATTAGAAATACTAAAAATTAAGGGAGAAATTAATAAAATCAAAAGTAAAAGATCTATTGAATTAATAAATAAGACTAGAAGCTGGTATTTTGAAAAAACAGATAAAATAGACAAAGTACTGGTCAATCTAATAAGAAAAAGGAAAGAAGAAAACCAAATTGACAGTATTAAAGATGAAAAGGGAGACCTCACCTCTAATGAAGGGGAAATTAAGCCAATCATTAAGAACTATTTCACCCAATTATATGGCAACAAATATAACAATTTAGGAGATATGGATGAATATTTACAAAAATATAAATTGCCTAGATTAACAGCAGAAGAGATAGAATACCTAAATAATCCCATATCAGAAATAGAAATGGAACAAGCCATCAAAGAACTCCCTAAGAAAAAAATCACCAAGACCTGATGGATTCACAAGTGAATTCTATCAGACATTCAAAGAGCAACTAACCCCAATACTATACAAATTATTTGATATGATAAGCAAAGAAGGAGTCCTACCAAATTCCTTTAATGACCCAAATATGGTACTGATCCCAAAGCCAGGTAGAACAAAAACAGAGAAAGGAAACTATAGACCAATCTCCCTAATGAACATAGATGCAAAAATCTTAAATAGAATATTAGCAAAGAAACTCCAGCAAGTAATTAAGAAGATCATCCACCATGATCAGGTGGGATTTATACCAGGAATGCAAGGTTGGTTCAACATTAGGAAAACCATCCACATAATTGACTATATCAACAGTTCAACAAACAAAAATCACATGATTATCTCAATTGATGCTGAAAAAGCCTTTGACAAAACACAGCATCCATTCCTATTGAAAACATTGGAAAGTATAGGAATAGAAGGACCCTTCCTAAAAATAATAAACAGTATATACCTAAAACCATCAACAAGCATTATATGCAATGGGGATAAATTAGAAGCCTTTCTAATAAGATCAAGAGTGAAACAAGGATGTCCATTATCACCACTATTATTCAACATAGTACTAGAAACACTAGCAATAGCAATTAGAGAAGAAAAAGAAATTGAAGGTATCAAAATAGGCAGTGAGGAGAATAAGCTATCACTCTTTGCAGATGATATGATGGTCTACTTAAAAAATCCTAGAGAATCAACTAAGAAGCTTGTAGAAATAATCGACAACTTTAGCAAAGTTGCAGGATACAAAATAAATGCACATAAATCATCAGCATTTCTATATAATTCCAACACATTAGAGCAGCAAGAGGCAGAAAGAGAAATACCATTTAAAATCAACCTAGACAATATAAAATACTTGGGAATCTATCTACCAAAACAAACACAACAATAATATGAAAACAACTACAAAACACTTTCCAAACAAATAAAACTGGATCTAAACAATTGGAAAGCCATTGATTGCTCATGGGTAGGATGAGCTAACATAATAAAAATGAACATTCTACCCAAATTAATTTACCTATTTAGTGCCATATCCATCAAATTACCAAAAAACTTCTTTACTGAATTAGGAAAAAGTATAACAAATTTCATTTGGAATAACAAAAGATCAAGAATATCAAGGGAAATAATGAAAAAAAATGTGAAGGAAGGGGGCCTAGCAGTACCAGATATTAAACTATACTATAAAGCAGCAGTCATCAAAACAATATGGTACTGGCTAAGAGATAGAAGGAAGGATCAGTGGAATAGACTTGGGGTTAATGACATCAGCAAGACAGTGTATGAGAAACTCAAAGATCCCAACTTTTGGGACATGAATCCACTATTTGACAAAAACTGCTGGGAAATTTGGAAAACAACTACAAAACACTTTGGGAGTGTTATGGGAGTGGTTAGGCTTAGATCAACATCTCACATCCTACACCAAGATAAATTCAGAATGAGTCAATGACTTGAATATAAAGAGGGAAACTATAAATAAGTTAAGTGAACACAAAATAATATACCTGTCAGATCTCTGTGAAAGGAAAGATTTTAAAACCAAGCAAGAGTTAGAGAAAATTACAAAATGTAAATTAAATGGTTTTGGTTATATTCAGCTAAAAAGCTTTTGTACAAACAAAAACAATGTAGTCAAAATCAGAAGGGAAACAACAAACTGGGAAAAAATCTTTATAACAAAAAACTCTGACAGGGTTCTAATTACTCAAATATACAAGGAGTTAAATCAGTTGTATAAAAAATCAAGCCATTCCCCAATTGAAAAATGGGTAAGAGACATGAATAGGTAATTTTCAGATAAAGAAATCAAAAGAAATCAATAAGCACATGAGAAAGTGTTCTAAATCTCTAATAATTAGAGAAATGCAAATCAAAACAACTCTGATGTATTACCTCACACCTAGCAGATTGGTTAAAATGAAAGAAGGGGAGAGTAATGAATGTTAGAGGGGATGTGGCAAAATTGGGACATTAATGCATTGCTGGTGGAGCTGTGAACTGATCCAACCATTCTGGCTGGCAATTTGGAACTATGCTCAAAGGGCTATAAAAGAATGCCTGCCCTTTGATCCAGCCATAGCATGGGTTTGTACCCCAAAGAGATCATAGATAAACAGACTTGTACGAAAATATTTATAGCTGCGCTTTTTGTAGTGGCAAAGAACTGGAAAGGGAGGGTATGCCCTTCAATTGTGGAATGGCTGAACAAACTATGGTATATGATGGTGATGGAATACTATTGTGCTACAAGGAATAATAAACTGGAGGAGTTCCAGGTGAACTGGAGAGACCTCCAGGAACTGATGCAGAGTGAAAGGAGCAGAGTCAGAAGAACATTGTACACAGAGACTGATATACTATGGTAAAATTGAATGTAATGGACTTCTGTACCAACAGAGATGCAATGACACAAGACAATTCTGAGGGATTTATGGTAAAGTGCACTACCCACATTCAGAGGAAGATCTGCAGGAGAGGAAACATAGAAGATAAACAATTGCTTGAATGCAGGGGCTGAGGTGGACATGACTGGGGATGTGGACTCGAAACTACTATACCAATGCAACTAACAACAATATGGAAATAGGCCCTGAACAAGGACACATGTTACAACCAGTGGAAATGTGTGTCGGCCATGGGTGGGGGAGAGCGGGGGGTGAAGGGGAAAGTAGGGGCATAAAGTATGTAAACAGGTTAAAAATGAATATTAATAAATGTTTTTAAAAAATTTAAAGAATAGTTTGCCTGTCAAATCTATGGATAAGGGAAGAATTTATTAACTAATAAGAAATAGAAAACATCATAGATTGTAAAATGAATAATATTGACTGTTAAATTTAAAAGGTTTTTTACACACTTATTTAATGTTACTAAGATTAGAAGGGAAACAATAAACTGAGAACATTTGTATAACAATGTCTCTGACAAAGTCTCATTTCTCAAATATATAGTAAACTAAGGCAAATTTATAAGACTTTTTCTAATTCCCCAATTGACAAATGATCAAATGTTATGAACAAATGGCTTTCAGATGAATAAATCAAAGCTATCAATAATCACATGAAAAAAATGTTTGAAATCACTCTTGATTAAAGAAATACAAATGAAAACTCTAAAGTACTACCAGATTTGCCAATATGATAGCAAATAAAAGTTATATATGTTGGAGGGACTATGGCAAAATTGGGACACTAATGCATTGTTGGTGGAGTTGTGAACTTACCTAATCTTTTTGGAGGGCAATTTGGAACTCTGCCTAGAGGGGTATAAAACTGTGCAAACCCTTTGACCTGGTCTGTATCCCAAAGAAATTCAAAAAAGGGGAGAGAAGGACATACTTGTATAAAAATACTTATAGCAGTCCTTTTTGTGGTGATAGAGTATTGGAAATTAAGGGGATGTCCATCAATGGGAGAATGGCTGAACATATTGTGGTATATGGTTGTGATTCTACCTAATATAATTTATTTATTCAGTGTCATACCAATCAAACTACTATTGTGCTTTAAGAAATAATGAACTGAATTATTTCAGAAATTCTTAGAAAAAGCTACATGAACTAATGCAGAGTGCAACAAGCAGAACTAGGAAAACATTGTTCACAGGAACAGCAATTATCGTGGAATGATCAATGGTAAAATACTTAGTTACTCTCAGCGACAAAATGGTGTAAGACATTTCTGAAGGCATGATAAATAATGCTATTCATATACAGAAATAGAATTGTTGGAGTCAGAATTCAAATCAAAGCATTCTATTTTCCACTTTTGTTTATTTGGGTTTTTATTTTGGAGGCTTGGTTTTACATAATTCTCTTATAACAATTAATAACATGGAAATGTGATTTTCCATGATAATACATGTATAATCCAAGTCAAATTGCTTACCATCTCTTGGAAGAGAGAAAGAAGGGAGGGAGGGAGGGAGATAACTTGGATCTGCATAAGTTCAGAAAACTTATGTGTAAAAATTTTTTACATATAATTGGTTAAATAAAATAGCTTCACAAAAAAAGACAGAAGACTATGAAAAAAATATCACCCAAATGGAAATGGACACCCAGAAACTCCTGAAAGAAAATAATTCATTCAGCACTACAATTTAACAAGGAGAAGCAAATTATTTCATGTGATTACAAGAAGTAAGAAAGCAAAGACAAAAGAATAAAATAGTAGAAGAAACTATGAAATATTTTATCACAAAAACAACTGACTTAGAAAATAGATTTAAGGAAAGCAAATATAAGAATTGTTGGACTCCCAGAAAGTTATCATCAAGACATGTTTAAACACCACCCTCCAAAAAACCATCAGGGAAAACTGCCTAGAAATTCTACAACTAGAGGATAAAATAAAAATTGAAATAAATTAACAATCATCATTATACCCCCAAAATGAAAATGCACAAAAACCTCTTTGTTAAGTTCCATAGGTCCTAGTTTAAGGAGAAAATACTACAAGCAGCAAAAAAAAAAATTTAAATCATGTGGAGCACAAGACTTAGCAGCTTCAACATTAAAAGAATAAAGGACAGAGAAGAACACAATATTTCAAAGAACAAAGGAACTGGGTTTACAACCAAAAATAACACCCAACAAATTGAGCATAATTATATGGGGGGGGGGAGGAATGGATAGCTATTAAAGTAAAGAAATTTCAACTATTCCTGGGAAAACTAAGGAAGTAAAAAGTTTTGTCTGTAAGAAATATAAGAAGGTAAATATGAAAGACCAATCATAAGCAACTCAAAAGGCAAAATTCCCTACTTCTACATACTTCTATTATAACCCTTAAGGATTTCATGATTTCCTAGGTACTTTTAAAGAGCATATATAGATAGAAAACTTGAGATTGAGCTGAATATAATGGAATGAGCTAAAAACTAATAAAATACAGCAGGAAGAACAATTACCTCATATAAAAGAGGAATTAATGGAAGAACTATCATAAGGAACTAGTTGGGTTGGGACTAGTATTACTAGCACCCTAATCTTATCAAATTTAAGTTAGAGTTGGGACTAGTATTACTAGCACCCTAATCTTATCAAATTTAAGTTAGAGAGGGAACAACATATACAACAGGATGAAAGGTCTTCTCAAAGTACAGAGAAACAAGAACAAGAGGTGATAAGATAAGAAAGGAACTAAGAGTCTTCATAAGGAACTAAATACTAAGAAAAGGGTTAGATTAAGAAAAAAGAGAGCAAAGAGATAAGAAAAGTGAGGGACACCTAAAAGAAATTACATTTTAAAAATAAAGTGGTAACTTTGAGAAATAAAGAGGAGACTCAGGACAAGAGAAGAATTTATAGAATCAAATTCATAACAAGAAAGAGAAGGGCAGGATTGATGGGGGATAAGAAAGGGACTTTTGGAAAAAGGTGTATAGAATAAGTACTAAAAATTAAGAGGGAAGGGATAAAGGAAGAACCCTTAGAAGAGTGGGATAATTTAGAAGCAGGAGGACAAAGGGAGAGGACAAGGAAAGAATTCCAAGAAGGAATATGAATTGGAGAGATAATGGGTAGAAGAAATTGGGCATCTGAGAAGGGATATGGCAAAAAGAAAAACAGTGAGGAAAAACAGAATGGAGAAAAATGCAATTATGATTTTGAATGTGAATGGGATGAATTTACCAATAAAGTTAAAGGAGCACGATGGATCAAAAATCAAAACCCAACAATGTCTTGTTTACAAGAAAAACAATAAAAATGGGAGATAAAGTAAAAATAAATGGCCAGAATAGATTGTGCCTCAACCAATACAAAAAACCCAGAGATTTCAATCATGATTTTTTTTTGTTTTTTTGTTTTTTTTAATATTTTATTTTTTTAGAAAAATTTTCCATGGTTACACAATTTTTGTTTTTACTTTCCCCTTATTATTCCTTTGGGCACAGTAGTATTTCATCACCAGCATATACCATAATTTGTTCAGCCATTCCCCAATTGAAGGGCATCCCTTCATTTTCCAGTTTTTTTGCCACCACAAAGAGAGCAGTTATAAATATCTTTGTACAAGTCTGTTTATCTATGATCTCTTTGGGGTACAAACCCAGCTGGATCGAAGGGCATGCAGTCTTTTAGAACTCTTTGGGCATAGTTCCAAATTGCCATCTGGAATGGTTGGATCAATTCACAACTCCACCAGCAATGCATTAATGTCCCAATTTTGCCACATCCCCTCCATCAGTCGTGATATTTGAAAAAGTTAAAATAGATATAATCAAAAGAGATGAATAGGAAAAACTATCATGTCAAATAATAAAACAGACTATGAAGCATTATCAATATTAAGCCTATCAGAGTAGGAAATGTGATATCTAAATAAAGTACTTTTAGAAAAACAAATCTTAAAAGCCATAAATGTACTTCCTAAGAAAAAACCATCAAGACCAGGTGGATTTACAGGTGAATTCAACCAAACATTTAAAGATCAACTAATTCTATTATTAAATATTTTTTAAATATCAGGTAAAAAAGAAGTTGTACCTAACTCTTTTTATGAAACAGGTATGATGTTGATGACTAAACCAAGAATAGTAGAAACAAAGAAAGAAAATTATAAACCAATTTCATTAATGAATATAGATGCAAAAATCCTCAATAAAATACTAAGAGACAACAACAATATATCACAAAGATTATGCATTGTAATCAAATAAGATTTATACCATAGATGCAGGGATGGTTAAATATATGGAAAACTATCTATATAATTGATTATATAAATAACTAAAATAATTTAAAAATATAATTATATCAATAGATGCAGAAAAAGCCTTTGACAAAATTATAACATTTGTTCCTATTAAAAATACTGGATAGCATAATTATAAATGAATTTTTTTCTTAAAATAGTATGAAGCATCTACCTAAAACTATTATCAAGTATTATTTATATAACAAGGATGACCTAGACATTTTCCAAATAAGATCAGGAATGAAGTAAGAATGCCCATTATCACCAATATTATTTAACATTGTATTAGAAATGCTGGCAATAGCAATAAGAGAAGAAAAAGAAATTGAAGAGCTCAGAATGACAAAAAAAGGTAATAAAACTATCTCTGTTTGCAAATAGAATGATGGTATATTTGAAAAATCATAGAGATTAAACTAAAAAGTTAATTGAACCTATCAATAATTTTACTAGAGTAGTAGGATATATAATAGACACACATAAATCATTGGCATTTTTATACATTACTAACAAAGTCCTGCAAGAAGAGATAGAAAGAGACATTAAATTTATTTTTTTAATTTTAAAATATTTTTCTAAGGTTACATGATTCATGATTCCCCACACACACTTTTCCTTCCCCCCTCCCAGAGCTGACAAGTAATTTCACTGGGTTATACACATATCATTGTTCAAAACTTATTTCCATGTTATTCATACTTTCAGTAGAGTGATCTTTTAACATCAAAACCCTAATCATAACCCTATTGAACTATGTGATCATATGTTTTTCCTCTGCATTTCTGTTCCCACAGTTCTTTCTCTGGATGTGGATAGTGTTTTTTCTCATAAGTTCCTCTGGATTGTCCTGGATAATTGTAATTGCTGCTAGTAGAAAAGCCTATTACATTTAATTGTGCCAAAATGTACAATGTTCTCCTGGAACATTGTTCCTTTTGCTCTGCATCAATTCTGGGAGGTCTTTCTAGTTCACATGGAATTCCTTCAGTTCATTATTCCTTTCAGCACAATAATATTCCATCACCACCAGATAACCACAATTTGTTCAGCCATTCCCTAATCGATGAACACCACATCACTTTCCAATTTTTTGCCACTACAAAGTGCATGGCTATAAAAATTTTTGTACAAAAGAAATTCAATTTAAAATAGTGACATAGAGTAAAATACCCCAGAGTATACCTGCTAAATACACCCAGGAATTATATAAATATAATTATAAAATGCTTTTTACGCAATTGAAGTCAGCTCTAAATAACTGAGGAAATATTAATGGGATGGATAGAGCAAATATAATTAAAATAACAATCCTACCTACACTAAACTACTTATTCAATGTCTTCTAAGTTAATTTACCAAAATTTTATTTTATCAAACTAAACAAATAATAACAAAATTCATTTGGAAGAACAAAGTTCAAGAATAGTAAAAGAATTAATTTTTAAAATGTAAAGGAAGAAAGTCTAGAGGTACCAGATTTTAATTTACATTATAAAATTATTATTATTGAAATTATCTAATACTGGCTAAGAAATAGAAAGATAGATCAGTGAAACAAAACAGATATACAAAGAGCAGTAGTAAAAGATTATAGTAATTTATTTGACAAATGCATAGATCCAGGTTTTGGGGATAAGAAACCTCTATTAGGTAAAAATTGTTGGGACAAAAAGAACTTTATCAAATATGTAAGAACAAAAGCTATCACCCAATTGATAAATGGGCAAAATATTTGAACAATTTTCAGATGAAGAAATCAAAACCATACATAGATATATGAAAAAATGCTCTAAATCACTACTGATTAGAGAAAGTAGTTTGGCACAAATTGAGTATAGACCACTATCTAACACCTTTGACTAAGATAAGATCAAAACTGATACATGATCTAGTCATAAAGAGATATGATAAGTAAATTAGAAAATCAGGGAATATACAACCTATTAGATTTATGTAAAGGAGAGTAATTTATGAATCAGTATGTAAGGGAGAACATTATGAGATATAAAATAGGAAATTTTGAGTCCATTAAAAAAAGTTCATGAGAATAAGAGCCATCTCTCAGTTGATAAATGGGCAAAAGATATGAACAGATTATTTTCAGGTGAAGAAATCAAAGCTAACTATAAGTAAAAGGGAAAGTGCTCCAAATCACTACTGATTAGAAAAATATAAATTAAAACAATTCTGAGATATCATCTCACGTCCATCATATTGACTAAAATAACAAAACAAAACAAAAAAAGACAAATGTTGGAGAGGATGCGGAAAAATTGGGGACAATTGATATACTGTTGGTTGAGGTACAACCAGAAACTTATAAAACTCTGTATATCCTTATAGCCAGCAATACCACTGTTGGGTCTATTTTCCTAGGACCATGATTGCGAACCTATAGTACGTATGCCAAAGATGGCACATAGAGACCTCTCTGGGGGCACCCATAGGCCCCTGGCATGGCTGGCTGGGAGCTGCAGGCGTTGGGGCATTCTAGCCTCTCTCCACCATTGCAGGGGCTGAGCCGAGCTGAATTTGGCTCAGCCCCTGGTGTGGTCATGCCCCTCCACCCTACTCCCTAGGCTCCACCAGCCGAGAAGCAGTGGGGGCCATACCTCTCCATGGGGAACCTATGAAACTAGGGGTAGCAGCAAGCACAGTGGCCAAGCCCTTCGGGCCCCCAGGAGCCAAGGGACACAGCAAGGGCTGGTAGCCTGGCCCACCCCCCCAAAACACAAGGGAAGGGTATGGGGCACCGGTGCTCTGTCCCTCTCCCTGCCCTGCCTCTGGGGCAGAATGCAGGGGTTGGTGAGGCACTGCACACAGTCAGGGAGTAGAGCACACAATTGGGGGCAGGGCATGGCACACAATAGGGATGAACACTGACACCCAATTTGGCATGGGTGGTAGGGCATGGCAGGGGGTCCCTAAAAAGGCCAAAAGGTTCTCCATCACTGCCCTAAGAGATCAGGGGGAAAAGTAAAATACTTACATTGTCCAAAATATCTATAGAGGTATTCTTTATGGTGGCAAAGAATGGGAAATTGAAGAGGATATCCATCAGTTGGGCAGTGACTAAACAAATTATGGTGAATGAATGTGATGGAATACTACTGTGCCATAAGAAACAATGCAGGCTAATTTTTTAAACACTTGAAAAGAAGTAAATGGCATAATGAACAACAAAATGAATAGAACCAAGGGAACATTATGCACATCAGCAGAATTAATACTTGAAGAATAAATTGTGAATGTTACTTCTGGAGAATGAGCTGAAAAATTGAACCATGAAAAACATAATTTATTTATCCAAAAAAAAAACCCTAAGGGGCAGCTGGGTAGCTCAGTGGAGTGAGAGTCAGGCCTAGAGACAGGAGGTCCTAGGGTTCAAACCCGGCCTCAGCCACTTCCCAGCTGTGTGACCGTGGGCAAGTCACTTGACCCCTATTGCCCACCCTTACCAATCTTCCACCTATGAGACAATACACCGAAGTACAAGGGTTTAAAAAAAAACCCTAAAAATAAAGTAAAGTCAAACTAGTCAATGGATATCTATTTTATTATTTTATTTTTATTATTAGGTTTTTTACTTTGAATTTGATATTCTCTTTATTTTGAAGATTTGTTTCGATGCTTAATTAAGAGTTTTTAATTTTTTGCTTTTCTGTTTTTTTAGTTGCATTCCCAATTCATCTTCACATGAAAGTTTTTAATGATATAAGTAGAGATTTAAATTTCCTCCAAATAATGTTTTGAATGTATCTCACAAGTTTGGATATAGTCTCATTATTATCACTATCTTTAATTAAACTTGATCATTTCTTTAATTTGGTCTTTAACTCATTCATTCTTGCAATTAGATTATCTAGTTCTAATCAGTTTTAATATATGCTTTGAAAAAGGCCGTTTATTCAATGTGATCTTTATTTCATCGTGGCATGTTATCTTCCCATATAGAAATGTAAACAGATTAACTTTTTTTAGTTCCTTATGATTTCTCATGCATGTTTACCTTTTATGCTTCATTTGAGTCTTATGTCAAATTTTCTTTTTCATCAGGAATTCTTGAAAATCCTTAATTTAGTTAAGTGTTAATTATTTCCCCCTAGGTTATGCTCAGTTTGGCTTGGTAGACTATTCGTGATTATAATTGTAGCTCTTTTGCCTTCTGGAATATCATATTTTAATCCTTCTGTTTCCTTATAGTTGTCCATAATAAGATTTATATGATTCTGATTGGGGTCCCATGGTATTAAATGATCTATTTCTGACTGGTCATGGCTAGAAAGAAAATGAAAAAGACAAGGGAAGAATTTGGAGAGGCCTTTTTGATGAAATGTTTAAACTTTATCTTGTGAAACGATGAAGATAATTCTTTGTAAAAGAATTTGCCATTCTTGAATGAAATAAATAGTATGAGACTATTCTCAGAAGTAAAAAGAGGCCATCTGACGTTTCAGACAGTTTCAATGGTATTGGTTGGGATCATTTAGGTTTAGCAATTTCCATTGCTAAAATATTGTAAATCATTATATATTTTTTATTAATAGATTGTATATCCAATAAGTTTTAGCTTTGTAATATTTGTTCAGTATTTAAAATTAAGAAATTCCAAAAGACTTTTGATGGAAAAATACTATCCACTTTCAGAGAAAGAACTTATTTGTGAGTCGTAAAGCAGATAGATGGATTTATTTTGTATTATTTTTATTTTTTATCTGTTTTTTTCACAACATGACTATTATGGAAATATGTTTCTCATAACTGCACATGTATTATCTATGTCAAATTGCTTATCTTCTCAAGGAGGAAGGAAAGCAGAAAGGGAGAGACAATTTATAACTCAAAAATTAAAAAATTTAAGTGTCAATTTTTTTATTTAAGTTAAATAAATATAAACTTATTTTAAAATTTTAATGTTAAAATGTTAAAAATTATTTTTGCATGTAATTAGAAAAAATAAAATTTAAAAATATTTTTAAAAGAATGTCTATCTTTTCCATCCAGAAATAGGATCCTGCCTATTAGTAAAAATCAGAATTAGAATAGAACTTCCTTGTTTTTGTTCTTTCACCTTTTAAAAGATGAAATTTCTTTAGTCTTTGTGAGATTTGAGAGATGAGTGTTGGCATTTCCAGAAGGTAGATCAACAGAAGTAAAGGTTATAATGCAAAAAGTATATCTGAGGCCAGGGATTTTAACCCTGGATACTTTCTTGGACTTGTTTTCTTTAAATTTATGAGTGTGTCAATAGTTTTTCTTCCTTCGTTATAACAATTTTCTATTTTGCGTAGGTTGGTGGATATATATGGGCAGTCCTCTCTTCTCCATCCTTTATAATTTAAAGTTATTCAGAATAGGTTTTCAAGATATGATGTGAATATAGTTTCATTGTTGTTCATTTACTTCTGGCATGTCTGACTCTGTAATGCTATTTGGGGTTTTCATGGCAAAAATATTGGAGTAGTTTGGCATTTCCTTCTCTAGCTCATTTTATGGATGAAAAAACTAAGGCAAACAGGGTTAAGTGACTTCCTCCAGCATCACACAGCTGTTTTTCTTCACAACATGGGTAATATGGAAATATATTTATCATGATTGCACATGTATAATATATATCAAATTGCTTTCCTTCTCATGGAGGAAGAAAAGGAGAGAGGAAGAGGCAATTTATTTATTTAAACCCTTAACTTCTGTGTATCGGCTCCTTGGTGGAAGAGTGGTAGAGGTGGGCAATGGGGGTCAAGTGACTTGCCCAGGGTCACACAGCTGGGAAGTGTCTGAGGCCGGGTTTGAACCTAGGACCTCCTGTCTCTAGGCCTGACTCTCAATCCACTGAGCTACCCAGCTGCCCCCAGAGAGGCAATTTAGAACTCAGAATTTAAAATATTTTAATATTAAAAATTATTTTACATGTAATTAGAAAAAAGTGAAATATAAAAATATTTTTTTAAAAAGTGTTTGAGGCCAAGTTTGAACTTAGGAAGCTGATATCTCCTGATTCCAGGCCCAGCACTTTATCTGTTGTGCCACCCAGCTAATCCTAAATATAGTCTTACCCTCCTTTATTGAGTGTGTAAGGTTGATTATTTGAGAGTCCAAGATGTTAATTTGAACAGATAAGCTTGTGTATATGAAGCCTATCTGGGGGCCTCTCTTCACCTTACTTGAAGGGTATGAAGGGCATATTTCTGTAAGGGGTATAGCTGACAGAGATGGACAAGTGCCAGTGAACAGATAAGGGATCTCTTTGGGGTTTAGAATTGACAGGTCTCCAGAACTTAACTTAAATGCCTGGACCCCAAGAAAAACCCTTTCTGAACTCAGCCGTGTTGGGGTAAGGCTGAATGACTGGCAACCTTGGACTTTGCAAAGACAAAGCCTGGTAGACAGCCTTCCCCAATTCCCTCTTCTTCCCTCTTCTACCCAATATTCCCAGGGAAAACACTTATCTTACTGCTAATAATAAAGGCTGGCTTATTGTAATCATGAATTAGGATGGGTGAGGAATGCGGGAGAGGTAGCCCTACTCTACCAGGATTGTATAAGGGTCCATCTTTCCTGGCCAAGCCAACTGGCTTTGACCAGGAGTTCTCCTAGTCCCTCTACTATATCTGATAACTGAGCTAAACTAACAAATTATATAGGATGGTAAAAGGGTCTCTCATGAAAGGCAAAAGACTAAACAGAGAATCTTTGCAGTTGGATCAGTGGCTGCCGGGTCCACAGACCCCTTTCAGTCACTGGCAAATGTCAGGACTCTTCTTCGATGGATGCTGTAGAAATCAGGAACAACAACAGGTCTTTGGGTATGGAGATAGTCCGGGAAACCTTTAGATAGTCACTGCTAAATTCAGGGGTCTGGCAAAAGTCCTCCGTCTCTCACAGTTTTGAGACAAAAAAAACTCTCCAAAGTTCTCTTTTCCCACAAGCCTCTGCACCTCTTTTCAAAGGCTGCTCTTATCAATCACGTACATTTTCAACATTCTAAACTGTCCTTTGCAAACTTTTCCTTACAAGTGTTTTCCATTTCTGTCCAGGAATCTGCTAATTCTTATCATTATTATTATTATTATTATTATTATTATTATTATTGGCTTATCGGCCTATTATCAGGGCAAAGTAAAAAAATTTAGCCCCTGTTCTTGGCTACCATGTTTTTAATCTAGCTCTTCATATCTCAGGTTTGTTTTTTATTCTCTTCTGCATGTCTTGTCCTCAATGAGTAATGGGGAGTGAAATATAACTATGCCCCTATAGGAATTAATTGATTTCCCAAGACTTTGTAATCTTCAGCATTTTTTCAGGGACTCAAGGAACTTCTTAGGCGCCTTCTAGCAGTATCATCTGTGCCCACATGAGAGGTATATAGTTGTCATATGTTTTGATAAGTGTTAAGAAATTCTGTTATATTTTGTATATAAATCTGAGAAACACAGATCTTTTTGTTGTTGTTATCATGTTGGTGAAAGCTACCTTTATACAGTTCAGCCAGGAATTACCAACCTCTACTGCCCTGTAATTATTCCTTGAATTTACTAGATGATTTCTCACATGATAGCTTCTCAAACTCTTCTATATTGTTCTTTTGAGGTCAGGAATCTTTTACCTTCTCAGAGGATTCAGCTTTCCCTTCTGCAGAAAGAGCTTCAAATCCATCTTGAAGTGTTAAGTGTACATCTTACACTTATAAAAAGAAGGTTCTTTACCCTTAAGAATTTCTTTTAAAGAATGAAAAAAGTGTGAAGAGAATGTATATTTTTAGGAGGGCAATGCATGATGGGGAATATATGGAGGGAAGAGTATGATTAAAATATGAGGAAGGGGAACAAGGAAAATATGTGAGGACTTAGTCTCAGAATTAACTGAAAAAATTGAAACCATTTGCAGAGTTCTTTCTTCTCCCACCAATTTCAACTCATATCACTTAGTTGTCTCCTCTGTTTACTCCATACCAATTTCACCTAAAGACTGTAATAACTGAAATTCTCAAGAGGCAGTATTTCTCAATTTTAAAATCATTTAATGACTATTCAAGACATCCTAAGCTGGTTAGTTGGCTCTCTCCACAATCCAGAAAGGCGAAAAAAGAGACCTTCTCTCCTCTGATGCATTTGTGATTCCTCCACTCATTCCTACTCTTCAACAATCATAAGATATCTCTGACTGGTAAATAGTCACTGAGGTGGTAGACATAGAGACCTCAATTCTTCCCTCATTACTTCATCACAAGAGGGTGAATGTGTTTGATGCAACCTAGAAGATGCCAACATATTCAGCCACCTGGAGTCCAGCTAGAGCTTGCTGACTTCTATTAATCATGGCTGCTCAGCCCTTCTCTTAATCCTTTTATCCTTAACAAAAACAAAAGACAAACCATTTTCTTAGCATGGGGGAAAACTGGAAATCTGCAACTTTGTGCTGTTTCAGCCTGACATGGGTGGGAGTGGGAGGTGGGGGCCAAAGGGAAAATTATTATCACAATTCAATATTTGTTTCCCACAAGAGGTAGCCCTTCTCTTTGCCAAGGTATACCTCTCTGAATGTATTCTTGATCCTATAATCTCTCATCTTCATCAGCAGATTTCACTCATTCTCATTCTCATTTTCTCTCTAATCTTTAGACTTGCCCTATCTGCTTCCCTATGACCTACAAATATCCTCGTGTATTCCTCAGTCTCGAAAAAATCTTACTCCATCCTATAATCTTACTACCTTTTAACCTATACTTATATCATTAAGATAGGAATAATATTTTTGCCTTTCTTTGTATCTTAGTCCTTAACAAAATTCATGACAAATAGAAAGAGCTTAAATACATGCTATTTGTCTGAGAGACTCTAGTATGAATGATGGTGTAAAGGGAAATATATGAAAACAGTGATTGTGAGACAAGGTGTGTGAAAAAGAATGTGTAAGAAGGAAAGCTTGAAGGCAAACAGTGTGATAGGTGAGCAGGGGATGGTGTGGTAAAAATTCACAAAGAAAAAGAGAAAATATGCTCATTAATAAGTTAGAGAAACTTATGGAAGAGGAAAGGATGAGAACAGAGTGATTCAATTAGAATGTGTGAGAAAATGTTTGACAAGAAATTCTGAGAAAATATAAACAGTTTTGGTGGTAACTCATCATCATCATTATTTCTAGGATTCATATAGTTCTTTACGGTTTGCAAAGTATTTTCCTTATATCATTTCATTTGGTCCTTTAAACAACTTTGTGAGGTAGGTGCTATTATCTCTAATTTATAGGTGGGAAAATAGATATCAGAATATTTAAGTGACTTGAACTGGATCAAATAGCTAATAAGTCATCTCAGGCAGAATTTGAATTTAGGCATTTCTGACTCTAGCTCTCTCCACACCATAATAAAATCAAAATTGATAAACAACCTAAACATTGCTAGTCATACCATAAAATAGAGAAATGGTGAAATATCATTAACAGCAAAGTACAGGGAGTGAATTATTAACCAAACAAGGGACAGAGCAATTATGAAAAGGAGGGAACCTGTTGATTAGGGAAAAAAATCCTAATATCAAATATCTCTCTACTAGAATACAGAATGTTATCTTCCTGCCATATGTTTACATGGCGTCTTCTAGGCTTGCTTGCAGAAATGTGTGAGGGTGAATGATGAAGGGGCATCAAAATTTAAGGATGTACAGGTTTGCTGATTGTTTCTTGCCCAATATCTTCATGGAAATAAACTTTCAGTTGGCTGCTTAACTAGAACTGAAAGTACATTCAAAAAGCTCCAGTAGAGGAACTCAACCTTTCTCTTTCATGGTGACTTTTAAGTAAGGAAGTAGAAATATCATAAGTCTCTGGGAGAGAGAATTCCTCTCTCTCTATTGATTACCGTGTATCCTCAAACAAATGGCACGTTCCCCCTATCTGTCATGATTATTCTTTCTTTATGTAAATGAATATCATAGGAAAAATGACCTTATGAGCTTTGAAAGGTCAGAAGTAGCACGGGATGACCTTCATAACCACAACAGTGTCTTCTATAGGCATAATAGCTGACTCTCAATGAACTAGCATAGCTCTGAGGAGCAGCCTTATTAATCCAGGCTCTCAGTGGATCAACCAGCTGTCAAGACAATGTCTCTGGCAAGCAAGGGAATTATATATTGTCCCAGCAGTCAGGCCTCACTAAGAAGTGATCTTTGGAAGGGAAATGTCCTCGAGTCACCACTTTTAATTTTGACCCCACTCTCCCTAAGATTGAAGTATAGAAAGGAGAAAATGACTCAATTCTGGAACATCTTTTTGTACCTTATGTCTTTATCTTCTTACTAAATATTCCTTTATAGAAGGTAATCTGTGTTGATTATTTAACTAAAATTGATGAGAATTAACTAACAACTCATTTTTGAGATGATAGCTGGTCAATTGATACTGAAAGGAAAATACTTGAAGGGGAGGGGAGGGCTCCTAAATTATTCTATTACAAAGACATCCTAAACCCTCCAGATTACTACTAGAACCCAGAAGAGAGAAGTGTCCATTGAATTTTGGGGACTAGAATTGCCAGTGGACCATGGATTAGAATAATGACAACAAGAATCTATATGAACTATATATCTGAAAAGGCTCTGATATCCAACATGTTTGTTACTTAGTCATTTTTGACTTTTTGTGACCCCATTTGGGGATTTCTTGATAAAGATATTGTAACGATTTGCCATTTCCTTCTTCAGATTTACATATATAGGGTTCTAACAAAAAATATATCACCACAAAAAATATGAACCCAATGGATATGGTCAAAGAATATGAAAGAATTGTCCAAATATGTGTAATCTATTTGTAATCACATAAAAGATTACTCTAAATCACTAATTTTAAGAGGTATACAAATCAGCACAATTGTTTATTTTCACCTCACAACTATCAAATTATCAAAAAGATGACAAAAGTTTGAAAGATTCCACAGTGAGGAAGGGTGTAGAAAAACAGACATACCAATACACAGTTGATAGAACTGTGAATTTGTCTAATTAATCTAGAAATAAAATTAAAATCATGGTAAAAAAAGATATCTTGAAAATTTTACAAAAGTGGGGAACTAACTGTGGAGCACCGCATGTATTGACAGATTTGGTTGATATAATGGTTAGTTTTGAAGAACTTTTTTTCTGTCTTTTTAAATTCTTTTTTATATGATATGACTTTCTAGGGGGGATGGAAAAATAATATTTTGAGAAATATATTTTATGTAAAAACAAATGATTACAAAAAATAAAAATGTAAAAACAGGAGCAAAAATGTGCATTCATCTCCACCACTGAGTTTTGAGACTGTATAGGTTACAAAAGTATAAGCTGAAAAGAATGAATAGCACTTAGAATTTTATTTAATGTGCAATTAAGTATGATGTTTCAAAAGAAGTTCATTGAATGCAATCACAACATTTAGTAGAGGCCTTAGCATAGGATCTATACAGATTTATACCACTTTGAATAGTAGACATGTTTCTGAAAAGGTGTGTGTGTGTGTGTGTGTGTGTGTGTGTGTGTGTGTGTTTAACCACATTTTTCTACTTTAGTTGTTTATTGCTTAAAAACTGGTATCTTCATTTGTCAGTTATCTTCTTGGAAGTTCAGCTTTTTGCTTGTTTCTCAGAAATAGGGTTGAAAGGGATAAAAACCAGCAAGTAGGCTTATAGCAACCAGTTTATAGCAACCAACTTGTAGTTCTCATTTTTCAGTTCATTCAATTATCAACCCAACTTTACTTCACAGCCTTCTTTATTATACTATGCTATAAGCCCCTATGTTGCTTCCCAAGACAGATTTAAGCAACAATATTAATAGGAACAATATTAACCTTACATTGTTCCTAAAAGCAGGAAAGTTGATAGATGAGCAAATTCTATGTGCCTCCTAAAGTCAAGGTTAAATAGCCCATTAAAGTATATTCTCTGGGTAACCCACCAGGTGGAGCTCAAAGCCCTAAACTACTAAAATGAGAAAATTTATTTTAAAAAATAGTAAGAGCATGGCTTAATGGAATTACCCACCACTGAACTTTTCTTAATGTTTTTTTTTGATACTTTAGAAAATAGCCCAGATTTTATCTTCTCTAATTTAATCTAAGGAAAGTTTGAAGATTATCCTAATTTATTCCACTGCTTTATCTCCATTTCCATTAAGATAAAAATTTCCTTTTGAAAACTTTGCATGACCCATAAAGAATAGCACACTCACTTTACTTGTTAAAGTACATGGAATCGAATATTTATCCTATGTTATTAATGCTCCTGAACTTCAGATGCTCCTAGAAAGCTGTGAAATATCAACTTCGCAGAGGCTATTAGTACCCTTGTTAAGATCTACACTCTCAGCTTCACTTTGGCTATTGGAACAGTTGTTCACACAGGCCATTTGCAGAAGATACCTAGTAAGTATTGCACCATTATGAAAGACACAAAAAGAAATAGAACAGTTTGGGTACATCACGAGGGTCCCAAGTAAAGAGAACAATGAATACTATGAAATGTTCACATGTAATTCATGCAAATTACAATTATATAAAATATTAAAGCTTCCTTTAGCCCAATAGAAACATATAGTACAACTTTGAATAGTGTGACAACTTACTGAGATTTTTTTATTCATAATAATCTGTACCTAGATGTTCTTGTTGTTTCACGTTCAACTCTTCATGACTCCATTTGAGATTTTCTTGTCAAAGATACTAGGATATTTTGCTATTTCCTTCTCTAGCTAATTTTACAGATGAGAAAACTAAGGCAATTAGATTAAATGATGTACTCGGGGTCACACAGCTAGTAAATGTCTGACACCATATTTAAACTCATATTTAACCCTAAGTTAAAGTCCAGCACTCTTTTCATTGCACCACCTAGTTGCCCTAGAAGGTAGATGTACTTTCTTGTCTCATCATTCAGTAAAACCTGAAGCCTCAAGATTATAAGAGATTCTCCCAGACAATATTATCAACTAGTGTTCCCTGACAGGAACATCAGCTAGGGATGCTGCACCTTCCTACAATGTCAATATTCATGCTTATCTTGGATCTGCTATGCCTTGACCCTCTTTTGAACTATTTCCCATAAATTAAAGAACTATAATTATCTAATTATCTTTTAACCTCCCCACTGAGGTAAATATGAATTACTTTTAGCAGCATTATTTATATTAATTCCATGAGACTAAACAAGCCAAAAAATTCTTATACTTTTTGTATCTTCCAGATGGTAATAATACACAAGAATGTGAAGGGAAGGAAAAATGGAAATTGGAAAAGTGTTTCAATCATGAATTACACAGAGATTGATAAAATAGTCAAGTTTCCTAGAGTATCACAAATGGATATAATACAGGCCTTCACATAACACCAAAGTCACCTCAATCCTCTTTGACTCTAAGTTTTACTGCCTATTACTTTGGTGCCTAGTAGTTGATAAGGATTGAGGATAGGAGATACTGGAAGGTAGAAAATGGAGACACTAAGAAGAATCTTTTATAGCAAAAAAGTGTACTATGAGCTCTTCCACTATGAATGCCCCATAGGAGATAATATGGTTTAATGAAAAAAACAATGGTAAAAACTGAAACTAGGGATTTGAGATCTAATTCTACTTATATCATTCAGACAACCAGTGAATAAGAATTTATTAAGTTCTTACAATATGCCAATACCCCATGATAAGTGCTGATGATACAAAGAAGAGGAAAATGATTCCTGCCCTCAAGGATCTCACATTCTAATGGAGGAGTCTACATGTAAATGACAAGACATGTACACAGTAGATGGAAAGTAATCTCAGAGGAGAAGGCACTAGCATCTGGGTAGATCAAAAAAAGCATCCTTCAAAAAATGTTTTTTGAGCTGAATCTTGAAAGAACCCAGGGAAGCTGATGCAGAAGTGAGGAGGGAGAACATCCTCTACATGAGGGACAAACCACTGGGTATCTGAGCAGCCTTTTTAATTACCTTACTTCTCACTTCTTGGCATGAGGGAGGTGCCCTAAAAATCACCTACTTCACTTAACTCTGGCTTGATTACCTAAGCAGGTGGGGATCCCTCTGTATGGTTGAAAAAATGTACAAAAACTTGTGAAGATGATTCTACTCATCATTGGTACATGGAATGCTTTCACACTGATGGATAAACTATATTCCAGTAGATCAAGAATTCTTGTTCTGAGAGAACTCAGTCAGTATTATATCAAAATAGCAGCCTTTAGTGAAACAAGGCTGACAAATGAAGACCAGCTTATTAAAATTGGAGATAGATATTCTTCTACATGTGTTGCCATAATGAAGAACACTGTGAAATAGTGTAGTACTGGTATAGATTTTGCAATCAAATCTAATTCTAGTCAATAAACTTATATGCCTCCCAAAAGGAATGAATGAGAAGTTCATGAGAATGTTATTGCCATTTATTTGCAAGAAGGTTCCAGATCACCATCATCAATGCTTATGTTTCCATGACAAACCCTGATGAGGTTATAGAAAAATTTTATGAAGACTTGAAGACCCTCATCATCAATGTGTGAAAAGAGGACAAATATTTAATTCAGGATGACTTTAATGCTAGAGTGGGTACAGACTATCAAACACAGCAGAGTCCTTGGAAGGAATGAAATAGGAGATAACAATAACAACAGTCACTTACAACTGAAAACTTCTGCAAGTCATGACCTCATTACCAACAATATCTTTCATCTACCTAAATGCAGTAAAACATTATGGATGCTCTCTTGCTGCAAGATATACAATACAATTATTGGTATTTAATAGACTATGTCACTGTAAGGAGAAGACACAGGTAGGATGTGAGTATGACAAAGATGATGTGCTAAGCAGAGTGTTGGACTGATATAGACTTATTCTCTCAAAGCTAAACATTTGTATTCAACAAAAAATGGTAGCCCCAGGTTAAGAATATCAGAAAACAATGTCAACATATTAAAGAACTTCTCCATAGTCATGTTACTAACTTGCAGAGTAAGCTCCAACACCACCCAGTTGGCAACAGTTGAGCAGAAGAAAGGAAGCAGCTTTCTGAGATTTGGTGTACTACACCATATTTATTCATCTGGGACAGAACACAGGCGTTTATCAGTAGTGGTCTGAGGACAATAATAGAGAAATTCAGAAGAACTAAATGAAAAATGAGAACAACCCAGTATTTACCAGCAGTATAGTTCACATACTCGTTCGATTATAGTCTCGAACAAGGCAATGTTTAACTACATCAAAAGTACAGTACAGTGGGCCAGATAGGTAACTCAGTGGATTGAGATCCAGGCCTAGAGATGGGGGGTCCTGGGTTCAAAATCTGGGTTCAAAAAATCAAGTCTGGCCTCATACATTTCTTAGCTGTATGACCTTGGGCAAGTCACTTAACTCCCATTGCCTAGCCCTTACTGCTCTTTCCTGCCTTGTGGCCAACACACTGTATTGATTTCAAGATAGAAGTTAAGATTCTTGTTTCTTTGTTTGCTTTTAGTAAAATAAAATCAAAGTTTAGAGAGATGCAGGATCCTTGGCTCAGTAAGAAGGTGAATGAAATTTAATGGTGACAGTAACAATTCAAAATACATTTACTACTCCCTGAAATCTATTTATGAGCCAAACACCTTCAGTCATCTAAACTACTCAGTCTTGGTGGAACCACATAGATCAGGAATAAGGATACATCTTATAGAGATGGACTAAGCACTTCCATGTTTTCTTCAATGGACCATTGTTAATTAAGGTTGAAGGCATTGACCTTATGATAAAGTCAGTATTTCTCTCTAGCCAAACCTCCAACTGAAAAAATTTTGAATACTATTTGGCATCACTGGTGTGGCAAAGCCTCTAGTGATGACTCCATTTCAGCTGAGATTTACAATGCAGGGAGTCTGCTATTCACATAAAAGCTGACTAATATCTTCTGGCTGATATGGCAAGAGATTATCCCCTAGATGATTAAGGCTGCCTCCATTTTCCAATTCTAAAGAATAAAAGTAAATAGGTTGTCCTGTGACAATCACAGAGGACTTTCTTAGTCACTGCCAGCAAGATTCCTGCTAGAATCCTCTTCAACAGTCTAATCCTTCTACTGGAAAATGGCCATTTACCTGAGAGCCAGTATGGCTTTAGGAAAGGTCAAGGAATGGTTGATATGATATTTGCTGTCTCACAACTCCAGAAGAATGGGCAGCACCAGAATAGAGGTCTGTACACAATATTCCCTGATTTGATCAAGGCCTTTCATACTGTCAGTCATAAGGGCCTGTGGAAGACATGGTGAAATTTGTTTGCTCAGAGAAGTTCATAAGTATTGTATGCCAGTTTCATGATAACATCTTTGAACAAATTCTGGATAATAAACAATGCTTTCATGCTTTCCCAGTCATCAGTAATATGAAACAGGACTGTGTGCATGCTCTCATACTTTTTAGCATGTTGTTTTCAGAATATTATTGGACATTATAAATGAGGATAAAAATGGCATCAAAGTCAGCTACTGCATTGACAGATCAATAAATAAAAGCCACCAGAATTTTGGTTAAGTTTTACAGATATATTAAATAAACCTCAAAGAAGTAGAAGTTACTGAAAAATTTTGGTAGAAGGAGAACATGGAAGTGGCAGCTGGGGAACAAGGAGTATTCCAAACCCTTACCAAGATCATTTTGTCAGAGGTAGGGAGTGGAATAAGTAGTGATGAGTGAAAGTACAGTCATTACATCAAAGGGTGGATGGAAAAGTTGTATCATCAGGAGGGAGCTAGATTTCAGTAAGTACAAAAAGATGAAGGAAGTGAGAAAATAAACATGATTTTTATTAATATTTTTTATTTTTAGAAAAAATTTCCATGGTTACATGATTCATGTTTTTACTTTCCCCATCACCCCCTCATACTCCCCCACCATAGCTAACTCACATTTCCACTGGTTTTAACATGTGTCATCAATCAAGACTTATTTACATATTATTGATAGTTGCATTGGTGTGGTCCTTTCAGGTCTACATCCCCAATCATGTCCTCATCAACCCAAGTGTTCAAGCAGTTGTTTTTCTTCTGTGTTTCCTCTCCTGTAGTTCTTCCTCTGAATGTGGGTAGCATTCTTTTCCATAGATCCCTCAGAATTGTCCTGGGTCATTGCATTGCTGCTAGTACAGACGTCCATTACATTTGATTTTACCACAGTGTATCAGTCCCTATGTACAACATTCTTCTGGCTCTGCTCCTTTCACTCTGCATCAATTCCTAGAGGTCTATCCAGTTCACATGGAATTCCTCCAGTTTATTATTCCTTTGAGCACAATAGTATTCCATCACCAACATATACCACAATTTGTTCAGCCATTCCCCAGTTGAAGGGCATACCCACGCTTTCCAGTTTTTTGTCACCACAAAGAGCACAGCTATAAATATTTTTGTACAAGTCTGTTTATCTATGGTCTTTTTGGAGTACAAACCAAGCAATGGTATGGCTGGATCAAAGGGCAGGCATTCTTTTGTCACTCTTTGGGCATAATTCCAAATTGCCATCCAGAATGATTGGATCAGTTCACAACTCCACCATCAGTGCATTAATGTCCCAATTTTGCCACATCCCCTCCAACATTCATTACTCTCCCCTGCTATCATATTATCCAATCTGCTAGGTGTGAGGCGATGATACCTCAGAGTTGTTTTGATTTGATTTGCATTTCTCTAATTATTAGAGATTTAGAACACTTTCTCATGTTCTTATTGATAGTTTTGATTTCTTTATATTAAAAATTGCCTATCATATCCCTTGCTCATTTATCAATTGGGGAATGGCTTGATTTTTTATACAATTTATTTAGTTCCTTGTATATTTGAGTAATTAGACCTCTGTCAGAATTTTTTGTTATAAAGATTTTTTTCCAGTTTCTTATTTCCCTTCTGATTTTGGTTGCATTGGTTTGTTTGTACAAAACCTTTTTTAATTTAATATAATCAAAATTGTTTATTTTACATTTTGAATTTTTTCTAACTCTTGCTTGGTTTGAAAATCTTTCCTTTCCCAGAGATCTGACAAGTATACTATTCTGTGTTCACTTCATTTACTTACAGTTTCCTTCTTTATATTCAAGTCTTTCTCCCATTCTGAATTTATCTTGGTGTAGGGTGTGAGATGTTGATCTAAACCTAATCTCTCCCATATTGTTTTTCCAAATTTCCCAACAGTTTTTGCCAAATAGTAAATTTTTGTCCCAAAAGTTGGGCTCTTTGGGTTTATCATACACTGTTTTGTGGATGTCCCTTACCCCAAGCCTATTCCAGTGATCCTCCCTTCTGCCTTTTAGCCAGTAACATATTGTTTTGATGACCACTGCTTTATAGTATAGTTTACTATCTGGTACTGCTAGACCACCTTCCTTCATGTTTTTTTTTCATTATTTCCCTTTATATTCTTGATCTTTTGTTCTTCCAAATAAACTTTGTTATAATTTTTTCTAACAGTAAAAAATTTTTTGATAGTTTGATAGGTATGGCACTAAATAAGTAAATTAATTTGGGTAGAATGGTCATTTTTATTATGTTAACTCATCCTACCCATGAGCAGTCAATGTTTTTCCAATTGTTTAGATCTACTTTTTAATTGCTTGGAAACTGTTTTGTATTTGTGTCAGGATAATTCCTGTGTTTGTTTTGGCAGATAGATTCTTATGTATTTTATATTGTCTAGGATGATTTTAAATGGTGTTTCTCTTTCTACCTCTTGCTGCTGTGATGTGTTGGAAATATATAGAAATGCTGATGATTTATGTGATTTATTTTGTATCCTGCAACTTTGCTAAAGTTGTTGATTATTTCTAATAGCTTTTTAGTTGATTCTTTAGGATTTTTTAAGTAGACCATCATATCATCTGCAAATACTGATAGCTTAATCTCGTCATTGCCTATTTTAATACCTTCAATTTCTTTTTCTTCTCTAATTGCTACTGCTAATGTTTCTAGTACAATGTTAAATAATAGAGGTCATAATGGGCATCCTTGTTTCACACCTGATCTTATTGGAAAGGCTTCTAATTTCTCCCCATTGCATATGATGCTTGTTGATGGTTTTAGGTATATACTGTTTATTATTTTTGGGAAAGGTCCTTCTATTCCTATACTTTCCAATGTTTTCAATAGGAATGGATGCTGTATTTTTCAAAGGCTTTTTCAGCATCTTTTCAGATAATCATGTGGTTTTTGTTGGTTTGCTTGTTGATATGGTCAATTATGTGGATGGTTTTCCTAATGTGGAACCATCCTTGCATTCCTGATATAAATCCCACCTGATTATGATGGATAAGTCTAATGATCACTTGCTGGAGTCTTTTTGTTAGTATGCTATTTAAGAGTTTTGCATTTATGTTCATTAGGGAGATTGGTTTGTAGTTTTCTTTCTGTTTTTCATCTACCTGGCTTTGGAATCAGTACCATATTTTTGTCATAAAAGGAATTTAGTAGGACTCCTTCTTTGCTTATTATATCAAATAATTTGTATATTATTGGGATTAATTGTTCTTTGAATGTTTGATAGAATTCACTTGTAAATCCATCAGACCCTGACAATTTTTTCTTAGGGAGTTCTTTGATGGCTTGTTCAATTCCTTTTTCTGATATTGGATTATTTAAGTATTCTATTTCTTCTGCTGTTAAAATAGGCAATTTATATTTTTGTAAATATTCATCCATATCACCTACATTGCTATATTTATTGCCATATAATTGGGCAAAATAATTTTTAATGATTGGCTTAATATCCTCTTCATTAGAGGTGAGGTCTCCCTTTTCTTCTTTTTTTATACTGTTAATTTGGTTTTCTTCTTACATTTTTTATTAGATTTACCAGTATTTTGTCTATTTTATCTGTTTTTTTTTCAAAATACCAGCTTCTAGTCTTATTTATTATTAATTCAATAGTTCTTCTACTTTCGATTTTATTAATTTCTGCTTTGATTTTTAGTATTTGTAATTTCATTTTTATCTGAGGATTTTTAATTTGTTCATTTTCTATTTTTTTAAGTTGCATGCCCAATTCATTAACCTCTGCCCTCCCTAACTTGCTAATATAATTCTAATAATATAATAATATAATTCTAATTTTTCTTGGGTTTCATTCACCTCTCTTATTTCTTTCTTATTTATTTTTTGGTTTGATTTATCTAGAACTGATAGGAAAAAGTTGAGGTCCCCCACTAGTATAGTTTTGCTATCTATTTTATCCTTGAGCTCTGCTAGCTTCTCCTTTAGAAATTTGGAAGCTATACCGTTTGATGCATAAATATTGAGTACTGATATTTCTTCATTGTTTATACTGCCTTTTATTATGATGTAGTTACCTTTCCTATCTCTTTTAACCTTATTTAGTTTTACTTTGGCTCTCTGACAGAGATCATGATAGCAACCCCTGCCTTCTTTTTCTCATTTGAAGCCCAATAGATTTTTCTCCATCCTCTCATTTTCACTCTATGTATGTCTGTCTGTCTCATGTGTGTTTCTTGTAGATAGCATATGATAGGATTTTGGTTTCTAATCCATTCTGCTTTTTGCTTCTGTTTATGGGTGAGTTCATTCCATTCACATTCAGAGTTATAATTATCAACTGTGTATTCCCAGACATTTTGATTCTCTCTCCTAGTCCTGTCCTTTCTTCTTTCACTGTTTCCTTCTATACCAGTGTTTTGTTTATAATTAGTTCCTATAATCCCCTCTTTTGTTGTACTTCCCTTTCTCCCCCCTCCCTTCTTATTCCCCTCTTATTGTTCTTGAAAGCTACACCGTGCTCCTCCCCTAACCCTCTCCTTCCCTAGTATTGCTTCCCTTCCCACCTGTCCATTTGTTATCCTTCTACTTTTCTATAGGGCTTGAATCAATTCTTTGCCCCAATGGATCTGATTGTTCTTCTCTTTTTAAGTTGATTTCAATGCACTTCAGTATTTAATATTTCCTCTCTCTAACCTCTTTACCCTTACAGTGTATTGTTATTTTTCCCTGTTGGTCCCACAAGCTTCTTTATGGAATATAAATTTATTCCTTTTTCTTTGTTTTCCTATTTTTCTTATTATTACCTTCTTCTCTCCCTAGTTTTGTATGTATTTATACATACATATATACATATATATACATATTTATATATCTCTTAAAATTTCATCCTATACAGTTTGTCCTTGTTCCCTCTATGTAAACTTCTTCTAGTTACTCTGTTGGTAATAAAAATTTTTAATATTTGCCAATATCTTCTTTTCTTCTTGTGATACAAATTGATTGAACTTGTTGGGTCCCTTAAAGAAAAGAATTTTTCTCCTCCCCCCATTCTCTTAATTACCTTATGTTGATTATCTTGAGTTCTGGGTTCGGGCAGCAAAATCTCTGTTTAAATCCGTTTTTTTGTTTTTTGTTTTTTGTTTTTTTTGATGAATGTTTGGAAGTCCTCGATTTTATTCAATGACCATAATTTCCCCTGCAATAATATAGTCAGTTTTTCTGGACAGTTGATTCTTGGTTGTAGACCCAGTTCTCTTGCTTTCCAGAATATGGTGTTCCATGCCTTCCAGTCCTTCAATGTAGATACAGTCAGATCCTGTGTTATTCTAATTGGGGTTTCCTGATATTTGAATGACTTCTTTTTAGCAGATTGTAGTATTTTTTCCTTGGTCTGGTAGTTTTTGAATTTGGCTATAATATTCTTGGAAGTTGTCAGTTGTGGATTAAATGTAGGATGTGATCTGTGGATTCTTTCACTTTCCACTTTTCCCTCTTGTTTGAGAACTTCATGGCAATTTTCTCTGATAATTTCTTGTAAGATGTTATCTAAACTTTTTCTTTTATCATGATGTTCTGGTAAGCCAATAATTCTTAAGTTGTCTCTTCTAGCTCTGTTCTCTAGATCTTTGGCTGAATCAATGAGATGTTTCATATTCTCCTCAAGTTTTTCATTTTTTAAATTTTGTTTAATATATTCTTGCTGCCTTGTGAAGTCATTTTCTTCTAGTTGTTGAGTTCTGTTTTTTAAAGACTGAATTTCATCCCTGGCTTTTTGGTCATCCTTCTCCTTCTGGTCTGATTTTCTTTGTAGATCATTGTTTAACTTCTTTGCTTCATTTTTAAGCTGGCCAATTCTGGTTTTAAATACTTTATTTTCTTGTTTTAGCTCATGTGTTTCCTTTTTCAAATTGTCTTCAGCCTCTCTTGATTGCTTTTTAAGTTCCTGAAGTTGAATTTTGAGATATTCAAAAGCCTGTGTCTAGTTCACTGGAACTACTTCCTCTTCTTCTATTTCTGTTTCATTTTCTCTCTTTTCACTTCCTTGAAAGAAGCTGTCAATTGTTATTTCTTTTCTCTTTTTCTGTTGCTTGCTCATGTTTTTTCCCTTCCTTGTTCTGCTGATTTGAGCAGATTTATTTAATGATCTTTGATGAAAGATCTTCCCCCAGGGGTAAGTTACTTTCTCTGCCCTTGGAAGACTTCTTGTCTGTCCAATTGTTGGGATTAAATCTGTATGGATTGAATTAGTCTGCCCTGAGGCTAAAACCTCAAAGCCTTGAGGGAAGGGAAAAACAAACAAACAAACAAACAAACAAACAAAAACAAAAAAGGTGGGGTGACAAGAAGAAGTGTTTTTTTTTTTGCTGAACTGAGCGCTCCAGCAGTGGGGTCCCCCTGGGCTATCCACTGTGTTTGATCTGGTTTTCTTTCCTCTTGAAACCCTGTGTTCTCTATCTCGGTATAAGGAAGCCAAGCTGTCTGCGCTCTGGGGTTTGACTCTCTCTAAGCCACCGTCTTCTGGGCGTTTTTGCTGTGTTTCTCTGGTTTTCTCCTCCAGTCACCTCTCCAGTGCCTGTGTTTAACTCCCTGAATCTGGTGTCAGCAAGGCCTTTTCTCCAGACCAGTGTGCCTACCTGCCCTGAGATTTCCCAGGCAGCAGGAGACTCCACACAGCACATGGCACAGGCATCCTGGGATTTCCCTTCTAAGCCCTCAGACCTGACAGTTCAAGAATTGAAGCCTTTTTCTTGAAGTACCTCTTCAGTTGTGCTGCAGTAGGGTTCTCCCTGCCCTGTCCTGTTATTAGATTTGGTCCTCTTTCTTCTCAAAGAGCATTGTTTTCTATCTCAGTGTGTAAGGGTGTGGAGGTTTTTAGATTCACTCAGTCTAAACCACCATCTTCCCGGAAAAATCAATAAACATGTGTAAGATGAAAATTAGTTTCTTACCAATAGAGCAAGAATTCCAGAGATCACAGTGGAAGAAAGGTTGAGAAGCTTTAGAGTAAAATATAGGGAAAGAGGTTTATGTTAAAGGGGAAAGGGAAAAGGGAGAAGTCAGTTGGGAGATAAAGAGGGCTTAAACAATGGCAACTGAATCAAATCAGCTCTGAGGTACTACCTCAAACCTATCAGATTAGCCAATATGACAGTAAAGGAAAGTGATAAGTATTGAAAGGGATATGGCAAAATTAGGACACTAATAAATTGTCTTTGGAATTGTGAACTAATCCAACTATTCTGGAGGATAATTTGGAACTATGCCCAAAGGGCTATAAAACTGTACATACCCTTTGACCTTATAATACCATTACTAGGGCTGCATCCCAAAGAGATCCAAAAAAGGGTAAAGGACTTTGTATGACTTGTACAAAAATATTTATAGCAGCCCTTTTTGTGGTGGCAAATGATTGGAAATTGAGGGGATGTCCATCTATTTGTGAATGGCTGAATATATGGTGGTATATGATGGTGATGGAATATGATTGTGTTATAAGAAATGATGAACAGGATGATTTCATAAAAAGCAGCAAAGACTTACATGAACTGATGCAGAGTGAAATAAGCAGAATCAGTAAAACACTGTACAAAGTGACAGCAGTATTGTATATGATCAACTATGAAAGACTTAACTACTCTCAGCAATACAATGATCCAGGACAATTCTCAATTACTTATAACAAAGAATGTCATCCATGTCCAGAGAAAACTGTTGGAATAGGAATGCAGATCAAAGCATACTATTTTACACTTTTGTTTATTTGTGTTTTTATTGGGGGGGTGGTATTTTTAGAAGCATTCTTTTTTGACAATGAACAATATGGAAATATCTTTTGCATGATAATACATGTATAAGTCAGATCTCTTTGCTTACCATCTTTGGGAGGGGTAAAGAGGGGAGAGAGGGGACAATCTGGATATTATAACTTCAGAAAACATATATGAAAAATTGTTATTACCTGTAATTGGAAAAATAAAATAGCTTTAAAAAATAAAAATAAAGTGAATGTACCCTTCCTCCTCCAAAAAAACAAAACAAAACAACCAATGGCAACTGAGGTGGGTGGTATGGTTCAGCCTCACTGGAATAATGTAAGGATTATGAGTATTGTTAATATATGTTAATTATAAGAATGCATTCAGAGTCACTATTATTGACTATAGAGGACAGCCTCAAGGGAAGCTGTCCCAAGAGTGAGGTAGCTGTGTGTCTGGAAAGAAAAGGAGGGTACCCAGAAGGGGCAAGACAAGGTTTATGGAACTATAGTGGCCAAAGAAGATGCCTGGAGCATCTGGAGTCTGATGAAATGGCTGGTAATGTTACGATTAAAAATGATAAAGATTGATATAATAATAGAAATTAGTATTTTAATTAAAGCCATGGCCATGTTGGTAACATATATATGACCGTGCCTATCTTTCATATTTACAGCTGGAGCCCATCCTCTCCACACGTCAGTCAGCCCTTCAAGAAGATCAAGAGGCCTTCCTTAGGCCCCTCCTCTGAATTTAAACTGCTCCCTGCTTGGGGACCTTTGGCGTCCTGGTGCCCTAAGACCCATTGGAATCATGGGTAATGTAGTCTCAAAGTCCCCACATGTCCATAGGAAATATATAACATACTTTTTTTTTTTTAGACCCTTAACTTCGGTGTATTGTTTCATAGGTAGAAGAGTGGTAAGGGTGGGCAATGGGGGTCAAGTGACTTGCCCAGGGTCACACAGCTGGGAAGTGGCTGAGGCCGGATTTGAACCTAGGACCTCCCGTCTCTAGGCCTGACTCTCACTCCACTAAGCTACCCAGCTGCCCCTATAACATACTTTTAAATGGCATCTTCCCAATTCCAAATATACAATTCCCTGAATTTAAAACAAACACTAAGGAGACAGACACAGGCAAAGCAAGACAAGACTTTCATGTATAAGAAATATTTGGAGAAATGTGAGGGAAAGTAAGAGGATAAAGGAGAAACTTAGATGGGTAGTACTTGGATTTTATGTGTATGTACATCTGTGAATATGTATATCTGTAGAGTTCCAATTGTTTCTTTATATGTCTTTTCTTTTCAAATATATGTTTAATTTCTATGTACTGTATCTCTGAATTAAGGCTACATAATAACCAGTAAGCTATTCATTGTGGACTCCTGCTAAATCTCCACCTCTCTAGCAAAAAATTATATCACTTACTCAAAAATTTCTGCATTGTAGGAATCTAAGTTCCATTATCTTCCAGAAATACGCAACAAATCTATTTTGGAAGGATAATACAATGAAATTGAAGTTAGACATTCCAGTTGTCAGTATCTATCCACTTAGTTCATTAAGGGGATAAAGTGTCCTCTGTTCTAGAGGATTTAAATTTAGCTCAGCACCGAGGAAATAATCTGCTAATGTATGTATTTGACTAGTGGGGTCAACAGCAAACTCCAGAGTAAAGGAAACTAGGTTCAGGGCTCAGTTTTGTTAAATATAACTGCTTTTTTTCACAGATAGAAGGAATGGATGTAGGAGGTGTCTCTAGCCTTATAGCCTTAGGTCTTAATGTCATATAACAATTTCCAGGATCTTGTAATCTGTATTTAAATATTGATCAGTCAGTCCACCTTATTTACACCTATTTAAAACCTATTTACAGGCTTCCAGGTTAAGATGGCGGCAGAATAAGAAGCAGCTCTTAACCTCTCCTGACCGAAACACACAAAACTCCTCAAGGGGACATAAAAACAAGTACAGACGAACAGAGGAACCCCACAACAGGGCACAGCGTGGAAGGTACATGGAATCGAGGCATTTCCATGCTATAAAGGGGTGAAACAGCTCTCACTAAATTGCGGGCTGAGCAACCACCCCACCCCCACCCCCACCCCCTCCATACACAACACCTGTAGCACTGAGGCCAGCTAAAAAGAAATAGAGCAAGTTTGGGGCACCCATCGAGTCATTGGCAGCTCCGGGGCCTGTTCCTGAGAGCAACAAGATTTGGGACCCCAAAAAAGCCAAAGAACGCACCCAAAATCTGAGCGCGGGCTTAGGGCGCAGAGCGTGGGAGCAGAGCTCAGGCAGGCTCAGAGCGCAGACTCCGAGGAGGCGTGGGTGGAGGCAGATGGGTGTACAACTGTGGAAGCAGTGCCCTGAGACTTGTAAAAAAACCTCCGGCAGGGAATCAAGCAAGGGGATCCAGCAGGGGGCTTGACTGAGGACAGACCCTGAGCGCAAGGATAAACCTGAGAAGCTGCTGGGCTAACGATGGCTACCCAGTCTCAGGAAGTTCAGAAGAGAAAGATTAACAACAAGAAAAAGAAGTCTTTAACACTCGACAACTTTTACACAGAGAAAATCTAGACAACCGAGCAAACAGAGGAGGAGAACAAACAAGCATCTGGACCCTCCTCAAATAAGGAAAACTGCTCACAAGCTATGGAAGAGTTCAAAACTGAGATTTTGAGGAAAATGGAAGAGATCTGACAAGAAAATAACAGTTTAAAAGGTAGAATCTTGCAACTGGAAAGTGAGGCTCAGAAACCAAATGAACTGATAACCAAATTGAACACCAGAAATGACCAGATTGAAAAGGAATACCAGAAGCTTATAGCCGAAAAACCAGAAGATTATGGCCGAAAGCAGAAGATCATGGCCGAAAACCAAAAGATCATAGCCGAAAACCGAAAGATTATAGCTGAAAACCAGTCCCTAAAGGCTAGAATTGAGCAGCTAGAAGCTAATGATCTCTCAAGACAACAAGAACAAATAAAACAAAGTCCAAAAGACTGAAAAAATAGAAGGAAACATGAAATATCTCAATGAGAGAGTGACAGACCAAGAAAACCGGTCTAGAAGAGACAATTTGAGAATAATTGGTCTTCCAGAAAAACCAGAAATTAATAGAAACCTGGACTCCATACTAACAGAAATAATTCAGCAAAATTGCCCTGAAGTTCTACAACAAGAGGGCAATATAGACATTGAAAGGATTCATAGAACACCTGTGACATTTGACCAAGAAAAAACAACACCCAGAAATATAATTGCAAAATTCAAGAGTTTCCAAGCAAAGGAAAGAATCTTACAAGAAGCCAGAAAGAAACAATTCAAATATCAAGGAGCACCAATCAGGATCACTCAGGATCTGGCAGCCTCCACACTAAAAGATCACAAGGCTTGGAATACGATATTCAGAAAGGCAAGAGCGCTGGGCCTGCAACCACGGATCAACTACCCATCAAATTTGACTATATATTTCCAAGGGAAAGTATGGGCATTCAACAAAATTGAAGAATTCCAGGTATTTGCACAGAAAAGACCAGGGCTAAATGTAAAGTTTGATATCCAACCACAGAAATCGAGAGAAACATGAAAAGGTAAATAAGATACAGAGGGGAAAGAAAGAAAACTTATAATTTTTAAATTTGCCTTTTTAAGGGCCTCAGTGAGATCTAATTATCTGTATTTCTATGTAGAGAAACTTTATGTATAATTCTCTGTAGTGAACTCTATTCACTATTATAATATTCACTATTATAGTAATCAGAAGAATAATTAGCAGGGTGAGGGTGGAACACTAAATAATCTAAGATGACATGGGGGATGGGAAAGAGGGGGTGAATAGCAGGGGACACCAAGAGAAACTTGAGTGAATAAGAAAATAGGATATTCTTTTACACACAAAGAGGGCATGGGAGGGAGAGGGGACAAATACTATTATAAGAAGGAGAGGAAGAGAGCATTAAGAGGTAATGATCAAACCTTACTCTTAGTGTAATCAACCTGGAGAGGGAAGAGTAGCTATACTATCCATTGGGCCATAAAACTCTTATCTAACCCTTCTGAGAAAGGTTTATACCAAGGGGAGCAGGGGAGTGGGGAGGTCAAAAAAAGGGAGGGGAGAAGAGGGAGGGGATTCATAAGGCCTTTAAAAACAAAAAGAGGGGGGAAAAATAAGGGAGGGGGTAGAAAGGGAAGTTAATCAAGGGAGGGGATAAGGGATAGCGGCTCAATAACAAACCACTGATTTAAAAGGAAAAAGTATAAGGAAAAAGGGGGTAAGAAGAGGGGAGGATTCGAAAATGTCAGCAAATGCACAACTGATGATTATAACTCTGAATGTGAATGGGATGAACTTGCTCATAAAACAGAAGCAAATAGCAGAGTGGATTAGAAACCAAAATCCCACCATATGTTGTCTACAAGAAACACATATGAGGCGGGTGGACATACACAAGTTTAAGGTTCAGGGTTTGAGCAAAAT